>NW_014332886.1:1078182-1092145 GCF_000341935.2 Cephus cinctus
CCCCCCCCCCCCATCCCTCCCTCTCGGTTTGGGGAACGCGCGCGACCGGTTCCCTCTCCTACTCTAACTCCAGCTTCTACCTACTGTAGGATTATTGTTCGGTTAGCCTCGGCGCAGCCGGATCTTGAATTAATTAAGATATTAGGCTCGTTCTGTGAACTTAATCAGGGCTTATCGTTAGTGAACTCTCGGGTGCATTCTGCCACTTGGCTCCTTGTTACATCGCGGACCCTTCCTCCAGGATGGGACACGTTAATAGGAGCCCGGCTTCCTTCCAAACGTGAATTGGCAGTGTCCGCTCGCTTACTTTTATTTCATTGATAAGACAGTTGCTCGTCTATCAAAAACCAAAGTAAGATAGACCCAACCGCACCCGGTCTTGTCCTTTGCTCCGCTAGCCATTGCTCTGCCCTCTGGCTCCATTGCTATACGCGGGGACACGTGGTGCGCTTATCAGCGAACATCAGAAATGTCAGGGCATTTTATACAAGAGCTCTGAGATTATCGTGAATGATAATCGGATTCGCGAACGAAAGCCTCGCCATTTTCGCACTCCCCTTGCGCACTTGCGCATATATATATATATAGGCGCCTAACGCCTCACTCGAAGTAAATACTCGCCGCTAAACGCGCGTAGCCGCCGAGAGCAAACCCAAAGGAAATCATTTTATCTGACAAATAGCCAGTGGCTGCCGGGTTTCGTTCACGAAGACTCGGCCGGACTGCCTCGAGCAACCCTGCCGGCAATGTCTTCCGACAGTTCACCCCTTGGATCCAACTATCATATGTCATTTGACAGTTTGCCACGTCGAACCCCTCGAGCCCTCAGCTTCTCTACGGTTTGTATACTCCGTCGAACGCGACCCGCTGCCCCCAGGCTAAGTCACGGGGTGTGCGACCACAATGACAGATATTAAGCCTTTAATTTTCGTCTTAAGTCAACAGACCGTGGAATTCCGCTTTATTGCTACTGCATTCACGTCTCGTAGGTGCAGTAGACCGGCTTCCACTCTGCACGTTCAACGACCGTTTCATATATATAATATATATACATATACACGTACATACATACGTGCCTCTACGATCTCGTCGCGTGCGACGTTCGTGCGTCTACTGGGCGGGACACGGCTTTTTCTGCTACTCTCTCACTCTCTCCTTTGCCCCGTCCTTCTGGCGCAGTCCGAAGTGTGCTGCTGCTGTATGCTCGATCACGCTACTGAGCAACGAGACCCGAGGCTCTTCAATTTCGCCCCCCCCCAAAATAGTCGATGCTTGCCAAATATCGTTCGATCTAATATATCGTGTGACAGCGGGCCACAAAGGAATCGAGGCGTAAGGGGCAGTGGTGAGTAGGGGTGGGAGGGGGGGCGGGGAGCTGGTACCAACAGCTGAACTGCGGGTGACGGGGAGAGAGAGAGCAAAAGAATGAGAATGTAAGAAAGGGGGATATGAAAAAATAAAAGAGACACCACTTGCTGCTCTTACGGCAGATTTATTTTATTTCTATCTTCACTGTTTCTACGAGAACTTCATTGTCCGCAAGGTGATTCCATTGTGGAGATCAAATGGACGGATCGATCTTCGGTTGGTGCGATACTCCTGAATAATCGTAACGCGGTTACGACGAGAGTCGGGCAATCGGTGCTTATCTTGGCGAAAGTTTCACTATTGCGAAGAGGAGACAATGTCTTGGGCATCATTCGGAGTTATAGCAGAGTTCTGTTGGGAGGGATCAATTATACTTGGATTTTCTTTAAATCGTTCAAACCGAGTCTTTAGAGCGATCCACGCAGTCACGAGCTGCGTGATGTGTTATTTCTGCGAATTTCGTCATTTTTTCAAAGTGTCCGATTGGTCCATTCAGCTTCGTGATCTCGGCTGGATTAAATAAATTTTTTTTTTACTTCTATTGTGACTATACGCAATTACTAGTATTAGTCGATACGTATATTCGTAAGGATACTGATAACGATAACAGCTGTGTTACCGTTGTATGTTAATAAGGCTTTAAAAGCTTAAAATAATTTAATGATTTTTATTTCATTGTCCGATGACGATTATAACAGCGATATGTTCTTGGCTCTCTCGTATGGTTAAGGTATTTTTGTACGAAGAACAATGAGGGTTTATTTTTTATACCAGGCACCTATCGTACGTGTAAAAGCTTTCGCGGGTACCGAAGATGGCTTTGGGCGAATTAATTCATGCGGGCGTTCAAATTACACATAAGTAATTATTAGTTACGCAAAACATATTGAAAATTGTGGTACTTGGGTACCTGTTTACGAGGTGATACCGATTTCGAAGATACGTGCGTGCCTGTCAAAGGCGACTGATCGTAATCAGTGATTAGACGAGCGATAATAATAATTAATATATTGTCAATACAGTACGCGTCAGAATTTCATGGAGGACTCGACCACATATGGATTTTCGAAAGAAACGAGGCGCGGATAAATACACTTGGTCATTTTGAGAAAACTCGAGATGTGCTGGATTCATTGGATGCTGTAATATCCGATAGATTCGATGCGAACAATAGTAACAGCTGCGGCAACGTCAACAGTCTCGTTGTACCACCTGTACGAGAACTTGACACAGTACGCTTTGCTTTGCGCCTGCGCGCCTCCTTGAATTCGTTCGCGAAATTTCATTAAACCCGATGCGCTTCGTTCCGATTCGATACGCGCGAGCAACGTGCACTCTATAGGGTATACGCGTATACGTATTAAACCGTTTGATTTTTAGCGTATCGATCCCCGTCGTGTTTCCATATCCTTTTGAACTTCGTCGGAGATACGAGAATACTTTTACTTGGCGATTGTCTTTAGCTGCTGTTCGAATGGTTAATTTGCACGTGGCTTTGCTCAACTAAAATATAGATATAGTGCAACCTCTGTCGTTGGCTTCACTTGGGACTGAAAGGGATGGCGTTTATTTACGGGCGCGACCAGAGGTGCTCGATGGCGTGGCGTTCTGTGTACCCATCGGTCACAGTCCTAATGCGTAAATTCGGGCTCGTACGAGCATCGCGAGTGGCCGAGACAGACGACAGGTAAGGTCGTACCGTGGCTAAAATTTTGAACTTTTGCTTATCTTTGCATATGTATAGGGTACTAACGAGCACGAATCTAATTGCGTTGTCAAAAATTATTGTTCGTATGAAAAATGACAGTTATTTTTTACATTCTAATGTATACTATCTAATGGAGTAGGCAGCTGGAAATTTTATCGCAATCAGGTGGCCATTATTACATTTTTGTTTTTATTACCCTTTTTCACTATAGCCTTACACCATTAGTACGTCCAGCTGTCTGATAATAATAGTAATACTGAATTTTTGTCATTGTCACATTGGATTTCTTACAGATTACAATTTTAACAAAGATCTGCGGCAAAGATATCGGCTGCCTGATCTTATGCTACTTTATGAACGGTAGAGTATTTTATAAAAAAAAAAATTTGTTTACATCACTTTCGGTAGAACCACTGTCAATTGATTATTCATTAGTAAGATAATTTATAGGAAAAATGAAGTGATCGTAACTGGGCAAAGGGTGTCAATCATTGTAAGGGTTTTAGGAGGAATAAAAAGTGAAACTGTTAAAGAGAGCAACAGCCCACACTTGCAGCGAGTAAGGAAAATCATTTTCCTCGTACCAGCTTACAACTTTTCAACGGAGTCACGAAACTGCGTAGTTAAGCGAATTATAGTTGCTTCAACTAACGGCTATCGTTTAATTAATCATGTTGTAACGGACCAGCGACGTTTAATAACGCTGCTGGCGCGTTCGTTACGAACTGGCGATCCGACGAATGATCAATGACGTTGTTGCACCGATACCAATTTTTTTTAAATATTTTGTAACTTTTTTTTTGCTATTATCAGTACCAGTATCAATATGCCGCCGTACTATATGAACCGTATAATTCGAGTGGGTTGAAGAAAGGATTTGTATTTGAATATGAACAAAATTCTAGTAAGAATCATATAGTAGAATTGCAATCGTAATTTTATACCTTAATGGAATTGTTGTTGTTTGGTACTAGTATTTGTTTTTGTCCAAATACTAATTATATCTTTGGTAACTGGGACCATACTTTTTTTTTCGCGTGCGATCTATCATACGGCATTATGTCCAGAATGCGGGTAAATATGGGTACTAGGCTATTGACCTCGTTTGAAGTTAGCCGAGAGTCCAGTTGATTCCAGCGATAGAGCCAACTTCAGGTGGAAAGTTTGAACTGGCTGGCTCCATATGACGAACGAAATAGCACTTGACCCTGTGCAAGGTATTACCACTAAGGCGAAATGAAAAGAAGATACAATGCGTAAGAGTGATCTTGCAATTCTTTGTAAATCGAATCTGAAAATTTGGTATAATTTTGATTTTTTAGAAAATCTGTTTTACCGGCCTATCTACACAGCAGTTGGAATTGCAGTCAAATTATTGAAACAATTGGAATATAATCGACAAAGTGCGTTTTGCAAGCAATATGAAATTTAAAAAATCGAAATACATCAAACTTACGTAATACGTCGTGTAGCGCCGTATTTATCGAGTTTCGATAATTCTGTATCTTTGAGGGAAATTTATACGTCAGGACGTCGAACACGCTGCGGTTAATTTTGATACATTGGCTGTCCCTGTATCGCAATAAAAAGTAAATCCGTATACCCGTGGGAGTAAAAGAAAGTCGACGTCATGCAAAGAAATTCATAAGGCGGGACATTCAAATTGCCTCTCTGATCTTTGATGATCCTGACCCTCTCCTGAGAATTCGTTCAATTTATATGTTGGCCGAATTCGCGACCCTCGTCGCCATCGAAAATCCTTGTAGCTGCGTAACCTTGCGAATTTCTGCTTTACGTATGGTCCAGAAGCACCAAGGGCAGATCAGCGTATCGAGGAGAAATTGCTTTGCGCGATTGGGGGAATATGGTCAAATCACCCTTGTCGGTAACGTCAATCCGAATCTTTGGATTTCACGCTGTACGATTTCGTTGGGGAAATACAATCACCGACTGGACACGCTATTATATCCTGGATTTTTATTTTTCATATATTTCTTTTTTATAACACATTTTTCTGGATAAAACATTCACTTCGAATCATAGGAAACTCAACGCGAGAACATAATTGAACGTAAGAAAATTTTAATAAAACCCATTTTAAAAGTACGCATTAACAAATCTCCAGTGAAACTGCGCACAGCTCAATTTTAATATTACCTTATAAAATTAAAAGCTGCTATATCACGGCTCACGTGATTACACCATTTACATAGGCTGGTACCTCATATACGGATATATTTAGTTTTGACGTACACGTCTTTGTCATCCAACCTACACGATAAAATTTTTTCCAAAAGCTTATATCCACATGTATTGTAACAGGACATTCCACGAACAACGTGTGACACTGAAATTCCCGTTGTGTCATACAGCCGTGGGTCGATTTCGCGAAAGCGTGGGCGTTTCGTCGAGCTACCACTTTGCTTTGGACTCTTCGTCTTTTGGGTGACAAAGGGGGTGGGAGTGGTTTTTTTTTTTAAATTTATCACATCTCATCCCCCGCATCCGTGTGTGCAATAACGTGCGTGGGTTAAACGTATGTGTGAATGTTACAGGATGCAGGGACTGCCGTGTCGGAAAGGGAGGTCCACCCCGTCATCGTTGCTTCTGCTGCTACTGGCTGTGGCGCTTCTACCCCTCGCGAACGGTGAGTCACTTTTACTACAATACTTACTGTTTAGGTACCCCGCTCCGTTCCACCCCTATCTATCCCTGCTGCGTCCTTGATCCACCCCTGCTTCTCATTCCTTCTCCAGTGCCGATAGCGCCAGAGCCGAAACCAGGGGTAGCGATCGAAAGGGACTTCCCAAAGACTTCCCCTCCTATCTCTCCCCCGTCCCCTTTCCAAGTCTGGTACGAGGGGGTGGACATTTTTTTTGGAGGGGGGCGCCCAAAATCGCCTGGGGCTTCAGTGCCGGTAAATATAGGAATCGTCCGACGGTCCTGGTGCGTTACGGTATTTCGGTAATTCATTTACTTAGGGCATCGATCTTCGATGACGAGGTCGTCCGCACCGGGGGATGAATTTACCTTGATGCTGGAACGACGCTTGAGCGACAGGTGTATTGGACCGTAATTTTGATCTTTTTTTTTTTTTAACCACGTAACGTGGATTTTACATACATATAAATTAATGCGCATACTCGCCGTACCCGTAACGTGTCATGCTGTCCCGATGCCTCAGTGTCGGGGACCTGTGGGTACTTTGCGTCGAGATTCCATTTTTTTTCTTTCTCGTGCATCATTAAAATTCCGAGGTATTTCTTACGCGCACGAAGATCTCCAGGCTGGGCTTGTATGTACTACTGTGACTGAACGTTCAGTCCTCTTATACGCGACATAAACCTCGCACGATACACTTGGTGTCCCGTTACTGTCACGTAGCCTGCGATATTCCTCATTTTTGCGTGGCCATGCAATTTTCTAGTTATAATAATCTTTCGCAGGCATTATTTATGTAATTATGGTTAACGAAAATTTACACGCTTGTTTACGTACCACCCTATATGTATAGTATCGTGGTTAGACACTTTTACAGTTTAGTGACAATTTATCGGTCTTTGTATGATCATGACTGTGAGAAATTTGGAAAAAATTTATTATCGTCTTCAATGTTCACCCTAGAAGATGAGCTACCATCCTAGTGGATAAGCAGTTGATAGATTTTTGAGAAATATTTATAGTAATTTTTTTTTTTCATTGGTAAATCAGACAACGTGTATATATATATACGTTTGCCAAAGAGATACTTTGGGGGTACGAAAAATTAAGGGGTGTTCACAATTGTAAGCTAATGTTTTTTTTTTATATATATATAAAAGAAGTACTACCTTGAGACATCGCAGCATTGAAGTTCTGACCTAATCTAACCTAACAAAACATTTTTAAGCCCATCACAGATAATGGATGTCTAACGTTAAAAAAATATAAAGAAATTTGGTGTGACAATCCGCTTTATGGTCCTCAAAACAATCATTACACTGGAAAATCTTTGACGACGGTCCTCAAAATAGCGACTTCGTAAATGAAATCTTCCCCAAAGTATCCCTTAGCAACAAATTTACGTATATGTATATATGTATATACGGATGTTACGACATCCGTAATATAATTTTTCAGCGAGTCTGGGTCGTATCCACGTACCTTTTTAATTGGCGCTCAAACCGCACAGGAAATTCTTAACGAATGTAATTAAGCAAGACGGTAAAAGTGAAGTATGAAAGTTACGCCGTAATTTTTCGCCGGTTGCCTCAGGGGTAGAGGTCAGAGGTAGTAGTAGGGTAGTCGTACCGCTGCCACGGCTATAGGTATAGTGCCATTCACCCTGACGGCAATACGGCGTTGTTGTATCCCTTACACGCCAACCCTCTTATCCCCATTCCCTTTCCTTTACACGGCATTCATTCCATTTACCTACCCGAGATTTCATTCATTTCGCTCCTTCAGCAGCCCCATTCATTTATGGACTAAATTTATAAAGCTTTTATATGCAGCAAATTAATCCCTACATTATTGAGGTTATCGTTTCGCGGGGGGTCCCGCGGTTTGTCCAAAAACGGTTTAACTCCTGTTCAAATGGAGATTGATAATGGCCGCGTAAACAAAGAGGATTAAGTAATTTGTCTGGCAGGCGGCAAAACCTCTCTCTATCTCTCTCTCTCTCTCTCTCTCTCTCTCTCTCTCTCTCTCTCTCTCTCTTCTTCCCTTCTTTCGTCCGTTTGCACAGACTACACGTGTACCGTTCCATTGTTTTCAAAATTCTTCCTACTCGCAAAAAAGAAAAGGTCTCGTTCGACTAGTATATTGCTGCTAGCTCACTTCGCATACCGTCGTACTATGCAGATCAAGCGAGAGGATAAATGTTACTTAACGTTACGTCCCTACTTTAAGGTGACCCGCGGTAAGTCAATACTCGTGAAATTAAATTCAACTAAATATTGTACTTGATCAAAATGAAAAATTTGAAAAAAAAATTTCAAAAGCTCAAAATCTTATACGATCCCATTTTCAAATTTATAACTTATTTTTAATGGTCTTTTTTTCATAGTCAGGAAAATTGTCGCTCCTAAAATGCATATTGCTTACATCGCAAGTTCATGTGTGTCAGTTGGTCAGGGGCGGAATCAGCGAAAAAAGTGTACTACGCTCTGAGCCTAATGCGTGTACTACGAAGGGCCCTTGGGTGGTACAATACTGGCACCCGGAAGTGAGACTGAAGGTCGGACCATCGTTCGAACAGACAGACAGACAGACAGACGGAGAGACTGACTAGTGTAGTAAGGGTGAAGTTGAATGAGGTGCAGAAGGATGAGAAAAGGGGGCTGAATAAGAGAGAGGGTTGCACGAGAGAGGGTGCACGGTACTGTGGATCTGGGTAAAAGACCGAGAGCAGTCACCCTCGGCACTGCACCGGGTAGATAGGCACCTAATCGTATGTAGACCGAATAAGGTCAGACTGCCGGTATTAACCGTCGATTTATTCTGCAGACGACCTCGGCTGATCGATAATACAAATATAGCACGAGGAAACAATGGCTCGTGCGCGTCATCTCGAAAGTACCGAGTTTCACGGGCATCGCGGAATCTCAACGATCCTTCGTCGTTGCACGCTGCGCGTTATATGCACGCCTTTGGATATTCTTCTTGTGTATCAGCGTCTCTGACAGTTCTGGAAGAAACTCTTTTTCTGTGAGTCCAGAGCCTGTTCAGGTATACGACGGATCGGTAAGGGCGCAGGACGTCGATGGGTGCTGGATTTTCATAACGAAATTTGTACTAGGTAGGAATTACTAGAGATCGTGTATAAGGGTTATATTCACGAGAAATACACCACCAGGTTGATCTCTACCATAGAAATCAAATGGACACACTTAACTTGAGGTGGCGCGTTTCTCATGAATATTTCTGTATAGTAACAGTGCTATATAAAAAGATGATTTAAATGTTAATTAAATCATAGGCATTATTTATAGGCAGTATATACGTATATATATATATATATATATATATATTTATGCATCACATGGGTATTTACATCTGCGTACAGTGACATTAACACGCATGACTAGAGGATCGAATAATATTCTGCCTATATGCATTATGTGAGTTTTAAAGGTTTCTAAATTTATGCATCACATGGGTATTTACATAGTAACAGTGCTATATAAAAAGATGATTTAAATGTTAATTAAATCATAGGCATTATTTATAGGCAGTATATACGTATATATATATATATATATATATATATTTATGCATCACATGGGTATTTACATCTGCGTACAGTGACATTAACACGCATGACTAGAGGATCGAATAATATTCTGCCTATATGCATTATGTGAGTTTTAAAGGTTTCTAATTGGTTTTCGAATATTTTATCCAAGTATTACATATTAATGTGTACGCTAATAATTTAGGTTTAGTAGTGTGGATGCTGTTGGGCGTAATTTATGCGCCCCTTTTTTTTTCTGACTCCACTCTCTTCACCCTTCGTTTTCTTGAAGTTAGTTCTGGCTGCCTTGACTCGTGTTTCCTGATTTACATTCATTTACTCGCATTTTCCATGAGTTTTTTTTCTTTTTTTTTTGTTCATGCTCTTTTCATCGTTGCGCTTCGCGTAGCCTATGACTTTGGTACGTGACGTAGGCGTCCTTTGAATAATTCATCGGTCACATTGATTTTCACGCGTACGCACCTCGTCGCATCGCGGACAATTGCGTTTCGCGCTATCAGTACGTCGGCCGCGTCGATACGTGCGCGTCAAATGAAATTTTATTATTCTCGATAAGCGCCCGCTCGCGTGCTATAAGGAAATTTGGAAAATTTTCAATTTTTGTTTCTCCCACGTTGCGCAACCCAATGCCCTACATTACTCGTTAAGGAAAGTTGACGACGTGCTAATTCATTAATTAACGCTAACGCCTGCGTATCGCAGGATCCAAGTTGTTTCAACGTATACATAAAAAATTACTCCGAACTAAGTTAATATGCAGCCTCACCTAGTCGTAAAAAGTTACTTTGCCATGTCCCGTTTCGTTGGTTTTTCATTTTTTTTTTCTTTCTTTCTTCTTTTTTTTTTCATGCTATCTCATCCCGAACCGACGACCGTAACCATCAACCCTTATCTAGAAATGTACACAGCACGATAAAAAGGTGTCGCTCGCATATCAGGTTAGAATTTAACGGCATTAGTAGACCTACACACATGCCGTATATTTGGTACGCCCCTGGTTTCAAATATTTTATTTTAATCCCTCGAAAGCACGTATATCGCGCTCCATTTGTTTCGTGTAATTCACACGAGAAATACAAATTTTTCTTCGTGTTCCAGTAGACGAAGCACGTTAATCCGAATGTGTTGTGCCGGTTGACGATTTTCAAAAAATTTTTTTTTTTTTTTTAATTAAAAAAGTACAAGGGGAAAAGTGCCTGAGACGGCATACGTTTTACCGTGTTATTCGCCCACGTCATTTCAGGCACCTTTTCCCATACTCTGCGGTAGATTCTCTCGTACATATCTACTTGCGGAGTCTTCGGCCGATTCGTCGAGGAAGCGCGAGCAAAGATACGGCCTATGACGAAGTTTGCGAAAACTTTAGCAATTTATTCGGTAGATGTCACTGACAGCGACAGCAATGGGTGATTGCTTATTTTGATGAAAAACGGGTGAGGCAAAAAAAAAAACGGCAAAAAGCATACCGAGATACTCGTCGCTCTCGCGCGTGCACCTTCAAGAGTCACGAGCGACGAGAAGACGTCCCTACGTGGGGCGCCTCCTTCGGAGGGAAAACATTTCCCGTTCGGGGGGTCGACGGGGTCGGTATGCACGAGACGTGCGTATCCGTGGCCGCGCGCGCATGCGCGCCTGAAGAAGAACGACGGTATTAGCGATTCCAGTGGCGTCTCCGAAAACGACGTCCCGACGGCCCAGCATCCCCGACTGTACCATTGCCCCATAGCTGGCCTGTCTGTCTGCAGCTCTGTCCCTACTGTCAGTCCCTAGACACTGTCGAACGCTCGAGAGCCGGCCATGTTTTTCTACCCGCTAAAGCAGCTTGTCGAGTCCCCGAGGCTCTCGGTGCCGAATAATTTTCATCCTGTCCATAGAATAGATCGCTTACCGACTTGGGCGGCCTCGTGCACCTGCTCGTCATACGAAAGTTAACGAATGATCTCTCGACTCGACACGAACTTATTAAGATAGCGACGTGTGATCGATCGGTGAACGGCTCCTGATGCATAATCGTATCTGGAGATTAGTCTCGTTATAATGAAAACAAATTGTTATGCATTCATTAATGTAAATTTTTCCAAAGATATGCAACGTGTCAGTTACCCATATAGCTAAACTCCTCCGGATGCTCCCTTTTTCAGTGAAAATAAAAAATGGGCTCGAGAAGGTAAAGTTATAGATACACGTAATACGTGTATAGTTCTAGGTATAGGAAGAAGAAGGAAAAAAAAAAAAGAGGAATTGCTTTTGCCCGTGGGAAGTTTTTATGGCGTTCCTCCCTCTCCGTCTCTCGACGTTACCTCTTTCGGAGATTTGTCCGAGGGCCATTTCCGAGGTTATCTCTGTGGAGATTCGGCCGCAGCATCCCCGGTAAGAACGAAGTTGCCACGGTAAGGGAGACGGAGGACTGCAGTGGGTGGTACCTTATTCAAGAAATCGAGAGATGGAGAACGAGCGTGTGAGAGAGAGAGAGAGAGAGCGATGGAGAGGGAAAGAGCTAAGAATAGGGAAGCCTCGTTAGTTTACACCCGGATTTGCTATAACGTTTTTGGTAATCGACCCATCGAAGATAAGTTCGATAAAGGGAGCAAAGAGAGGGAGGGAGCGAGAAAGCTATTCGATTAAAGTGGATATCCCGTGGTGTCCACTGATAGTTCAACCCTTCCTGCTTCGGCTGATTTCTCCTACTTCTCGGCCTTTAAATCGGACGCCACGTTTGCACCGAGACTCGAAAGCCAAGCCAGTAGGTAAACGATCGCTCCCAGTTGCCTCTTTCCGCTCTTACTTCCAGCTCTCTTGTGCCTTTAGATGAAACTCGTTATCGAGGTACAGTCAGGGCAGGACGGTTCACGTGTTTCGGTTAATTATTGGACATAGTGTAGAAACGATCTTGCTTAAATCTCCTTGTCCGTTCCAGGCTCGTCCTTCGTCTTTCGGTAATTTTAAAGTTCTCCACGGATAACGTATAGCTATAGCTTTGAAAGTAGCTCGTTTCCTTTCTTGTTACCTACGCGCCGACTCCACTGGTCAGTGTGGATCGCTCGCACCCATTCGACAGGCAGCAGATCGTCGCACTCGTACCCATTAGCCTTTACGGCTCAAATGACTCTTGAAAACCTTTTATCACGGAATTTTACTTTCATTTATATCATTATACTTAGTATTTTTATTTCTATTTTCTGTCTTATATAATTAACTCTTTCTACTGCTCCACCTACCTGTGTTGTTTGCCGAACCGTACAAAAAGTGAGGTGCATACTGTAGTTTGTGTAAGTGGCCACGAAATTGGCATAAATAAATGGGATGAATATGCGGCTTTATAGAAAAACTTTGAAAAAACAAAGTTCCTTCTCACTTGGAGAAATAAGACGCAGGAGAATTATTTGAAACATTTTCTAACGATATAACTTCATACGGGACGGATCCAAAACAGATCTAAATATGGGTCATTCATAGATCATAGACTCTCAAAATATATTCTCTAAGATTATTCTCAGATCAGTTTTGAACTCATCCCGTAAAGTTATCTTTCATAGATTTAAGCATGATCTGCTACGAAACATACAAATATATTGAAGTACGACTCACGTGTCTCCCTTGAGGTACCTGTGCGATAACTTATAAGGACCATGTGAAATGATCGATCAGTGATCCGTCCCGTACCTAAAATTTTTACCCAGGTATGTATACTTTTTTACGACATCCATAGTTTAGAAAGGGTGTCACTTAGTTCGTGTAACGCAGTCTCGCGTTGCAAAGGTAAATTAACATCAATAAATAGTAGAAGGACAAATTTCATATTTGATTTTAACACCGTAAAGTGTTAGTCAGTTTTGATCGTTGCTCGTTTCCAAGTGCCGAATGCAACTGGGTTAATACTTCACGTTAAATGCTCAGCACCGGCGACTAAAACCACTTGGCAACGTCAAAGTAATGGACTCGTATGAATCACGTAGTGCTGTTAAACTTGACACAAGTACACCCCATATACAGGTATACATCACTTCATGAAATTAAAAGATGAAACGCATCCCGTTATCAAAGTGTCCGATGATAACTCGTAGTTCCCTTATCTCCGTAACACGTCACCATTTAACCAGCTCCAGAACTACAGCTTTGTATATCTCTGAAGGCACCATACAGATACAGTATTAGACATCCACATTGTCAGGCGCTCTAAGGGATTCGAGGGTCCCAAATATAAGGCCCATAGCGGCTACATAGAATCCCGACTGTTTCATTTATCGGGCCAGGTCGTCCTCGTAGCTCGACGTGCTGTCTTGTGTTAAGTTTAGGACGAACAAGAGGCTGTGTAAGATTACGTGGCGTTAAGCCGGGACACGCTTTCAGCCGACTGGAGCTCATCGATACTCAATGGAGGCGACGGTCGAACAAGACTATATGACGGTAACGACGACGATCTTGTAGTCCCCTGCCCTCTTCATACCCCCGACATAAATCATAGGGTGCTCTCGTACAGCCGGGGACGGTCGAGCGAAATCCCATTAAAATCCATGGTCGAGCTTTTAACGCCATTACCGACAGCGACCCATTAGGATACACAGGATTTCCGTGCGTCTATGGGCCAATCCTATAAATTACTGCGGACGGCACGCAGGAGGCACAATTAATAATGGGAGGTGGGGGTGGGG
>NW_014332886.1:1092277-1168688 GCF_000341935.2 Cephus cinctus
GGTCATCCTGTGCTCCCTGGACTCGGGACATTCCTGTATGTCCCATCGAGATATCCCACGATAATAATAATAATAACATATATCATCTGACACGGCTCCTTATAGCTACTATTTTAACTACCCTATGGACACTGGCACTCGAGAGCCGATGTGGTTGGGCAGCTTCACTTTTCCTCGGACTCGCTTAACAGCAGGTAATATGGAACATTAGTGTCGCGGGCCACGTGCATGCATATTTCGTGCGTCCCGGTGCAGACTTTACACATAATTTTCGAGGGTGGACATTTTGGAATTTGGCAATTCTGTTATCCGAAATTTTCATCCAGCTCTTAATTGGAATTCAGGAATCGCCCGAGGGGTGTATATATTGGATATATCTGATAGTCGACCTGCGTTATTCGGATTGGAGGGGACTAGGGGATTTTTTTTTTTTTTTCTTCACGTTTCAGCGAATACATATTTGGTCAGTCATCTTTCCCCCTCTTATCCGTTCTCTATTCTTCCTGCGTTCGCTCCTCGTGTCTGCTCCGTACATACCAGTAAGTACGTTTTGTACTTTCACAAGGGACAACGTGGCTCCCGCTATTTTCCCACATACCTATTACACGGACCCCGAGGTCCGCGAGTATGATGTATTTGTAATAAACGTACCACGCTGTACGAGCTCCGGCACAATACACGTACCTAACGTCCTCGTAATTCTTTCATTAAACTATTTTCATAAATCTTCGCCCATTGACGTCCCTTTATTGACAGTCAAATCGTGCGTCCATCCTCTTACGCTCGTCTGTATACGCTAAGGCTGAATAGAATAGGAGGGGTCCGCAGCGCGTAGCATGGGACGCAACGGGGACCGATTGAGAACCGCTGCGATCAGTGTCGATAACCGTGTAACCGAGTGAGCTATAGCGGATCAGATCCTGTTCTCCGGATACAGGTTGAACGTCGTCTCGATTAATCGAGCTGACCCTGCCAAGATAATGAGAGCTGTTCTCTCTATTTTTTCTCTCTCTCTCGTCTTTTTGCTCTCGCGTATATGGAACAAAAGCGAATTCACGTTTTTCCCGGTCCTCGCTCGTATAACGCACGACGACGCCTTTGTCTCGTACCTTTTGAGGATACGGCGAATTCGCAACAATGCAAAACGCGAGTTCGCATGCCGCGGTGCGATGACTCTTTGGCAGATATATTAGCGGTGCGAAATTTCATCGTCGATGACGCGCCTATTTTTCTTCTTTCTCCTCTCCCTCCCCTCCCCCCCCCACTTCCTTTTCAGTACTCTTTTATTATCTTTCTCATCCGTTTCCCTTTCACGTTCTCGCCACTAGCCGGCTACGGATTTTCAGAGAATGAGGAAAAATTGTACGTCACTGTATCATGACGTACCGGCACGTCAAAGGCGGAACAAGAGAAATAACACACTGGCACGCGCTTTTATGGCCACGAGGGAAAGTACCGGCGATATATAGAAAAGAAAATAAAGTAGGATAACCGTCTCTGCATGCCTCGTTTGATGTCGTTCAGCTTATTAATCGAGCTTCATCGATCTTTCGGACGATCAGGAATTCGTGACGTCCCCCTGCCCCAGTCCGTTCAAGGGGGTGGGGAGGGGGGGGGTAAGTAGCAGAGGGTGGAGGGGACTCTCTCTCTCTCTCTCTCTCGCGGTTAAAGGACCCTCATCAAAACAATGACGTCCCGGAAAATTTCGATGGGGTCGTCGAGTTTTTCCCAAAATATTGTACATCGTTACGTCATTCTCGCATTGAATCCCCTCGGTGTTTATACATATATACATGTGCCACGGTGCATGCGCTATGCTCATTTATAGACGCCTGTCCAGGCACAATGCCCTGTATGCCCTGTATGCCCTGTATGCCCACGCTACGTATAGCGCAACCTCTAAGGACGTCCAACAGGGTCGACGCGTGCCATATTGAAATGGGAAAGAATGATCTACGAGGATCGTGCCATTTATGCCCCGTGGCCAATGTTTTATGCGAAAACTCATAACGTCATAACGGGGCTCCGCACCGTCAAGTCCCGTGACCATAAGCGAGCTACGCGCGATTAACCAAGAGGAGTCATTTTTGAGGGTGACCGTCGTCGGGTTCGGTGGTTCAACTAGGACGCTTTGCGTGTGCGCATGCGCAGCATCATCGGTCCATGGGTCTTTACTTATTTTTCAGGACGAAGTCTGAAGGAAAGAAGTGTGGCGCGGGAGGAAAGTGTTCTTTCTTTGTCTTCTTCTTTTTTTTTTTTCGTTCTCTCTCTCTCTCTCTCTCTCTCTCTCTCTCTCTCGCGCGCGACTTTATTTTTTGACCACTCTTCCTTCCTTGTTCACTTACTTCTTACGTCGGACGTCCCTTTTTCCTCCCGGTGATCACGACTCGAGAGATCGCTCGCGCGAAAGCATCGCTTTGAAGAAATACAGCAAAGTAAGAGAGTAGCATAACATAATCATCAAAGAATAACGCTGTTTCGTGTTCTAGTAGTCCGTCGTCTGCCTTGGCGGGTCTAATGATATATCTGACCTTTTCTCTCTCTTATTTTCCTGCTTATTAGGTTATACTGCCCAGGAAGGTTCCTTTGCTTTGGGATTTAGTCTTGTTAGCAGAGCCATCTTTGTGGAACATTTTGCGAAATTCTTAGGTACTATTGTAGATGCATACTCGTGCTTCACTTTGAGTAATTGTGTGTGTTCGGGCATAACTTTGTATCGGTAATGCGAGCGCAATGAAAATTGGGTCAGAGGATCTCTAAGCTTTTTCTTCCTTTTTTTTTTTTTTTTTTTTTTTTTTTTTTTTTTTTTTTTTTTTTTTTTTTTTTTTTTTTTTCGTTTATTTCTTAATGACTTTATATCCGTAGATAAGGATTCTTTACTACCGCGTTCACAAAATTAGAAATCGGTATTCGACGAAAAGAAGGTTGATACGGGGAAACGCGTGGGCGGTGACGTCATCAAAACGGAGATGGCTGTCCGAAACGCGACTTTTTCGTGTATTCGCGTTATTATTAATTGAGATATTTGTGTTTTTTTTTTTTTTTTTTAGTTGCTCGATAATCACAATTATTTCCAAAATAATTTGTATTTTTATAAGTAGTCTTAATTATGATTCTGAGATAATATATGCGAATCAGGTTTAAATTTATATTTTGACGTAATAAATTATTAAAACCTACTGACAACATTTTTATGGATAATCATTCGTTTTTTTTTTTTTTTTTTTTTTTTTTTTTTTTTTTTTTTTTTTCGATTTACCGTTATCTCCAATTATTTATTCGATGCCTTTTAGAATAAAAAATTAGTGCACCACACGAGGGAGACTCTTCAACGACTTTGGCCGATAAATTGGCGAATTTTCAATTCACTTACCAAGCTCATTGATATGCATGCGTACATTTTTGCAAATATCACATGTCAGGATTATTTATTTCATGAGAAATATACGTACCGCGATTGTACCGTGCGATATTGCGATGACCAATTGCGTGTAATATTTGTGTATTTCTACGTGCTCATCGAATATATCTCATATCACTGTATACAATATATGTATATCATAAATTATAATCATTATAACTCACCGGTGTACATAATACGAATTTAAAAGTGTCAAACGTACTCTAGCGTCTTTGTGATGTAAATTAATTTTGTTAATTATTTGCACATTTGTTTTTATGTTAATCGGGTAAATTTTATGGCATCACGTATTTCGTATGCGCGTAATATAAAATTCGAATATCGTTTGGTCTTTATACAGTAACCTTGTGTCTCTATGAAGACCAATAGACAATAAGGTAATATATTTGTAAAACCGAAGTATACGCTTATCCAAGTATTTTCTCGTACCACGAAGTAGCATTAGTTACTTCTGAAGATATTTCGTTACTTACACACGTTTGTTCTCCTGTCCGAAGGAAAGACGGATCACTGCATAATGGGTGTGTGCCTATTTAGGATATTGTCGCGACATCTTTCCAGAACCCTGTAATGAAATGGTAATTTATTTAAACGGTTCGTTTCTTGTTCCTCCCTGATATTTCTTTTTCCTTCTCTCCGTAAGAACGAGCGATACACAAAAGACGATGGACATATTTGGTGTAGAAGGAATCGCATTCGATTCCGTCTCCGCCTTCCCTTATACGGCATTAGAATGGGCACTCCGACTGCACCGAATAAAACTAATGAGCGCTATAAATCTCGAGACACGCTGTGGGACGCGTGCTCTTAAATCCGAAACGATCCAAATCGCTTGTACCGCGTCCTCCGTTACCTTCCGCTCGTCCCGCGTGACCTTCCTGTAGTCGCTATGGAAAAAAAAAAAAATTAATAAAAAAATAACGAACCCAAAAGGAATATCGAATATCCTTCCCTTCAGTCGTATCTCTCGCGTGACCAAAAAGGCTAAATTAACGAACAAGAGCACCTCGTTCGAGCGGCACGCTCTGTTTTTGTCGAAGGAATAAATATTTTCGTGCGGGTCCTTCGCCATCCTCCCCGACAACCTTCCGGATGGTATTTCTGTTTTTACTTCGTCCTTACGTCCGACGCGTCTACCCGATGACGACTTAGCGAATTCCCGGTGGCTCTTGAGCGCCTGACGAATAGCCGGGGGTGTCGAGAAGACAAAACATAGTAAAACCCGCACTCAATGCTTTTAACGCTCTGGACTTAGCAGCAGCGGCGTAGCCGAAAAAAAAGGGACCTCGGACAAATTTGAATACGTGGAAACGGGGCGTAAAACGTTTGGGATACTCCCGTTGGGTTTGCGGTTCGTTTCAGCTCGAAGCGATTTGAACGTGACGAGCTTCGAGAGGCCCGTCGCCCTCGAAATTCCCTCGATTGTTTTCTGGACGCCCTTATCGACGACACTTCGTACCTCATTTAGTCGCTTACGTGGATACGAGAGAGAAATAGGTGGGTGCTAGTTTTCTCACGGTTCGCTAGCAGCCGCCACGCGGAACGACCTCTGCGACTGTCCGCAGACGAGATGGCTTAACTTTTTCCCGTTTCTCTCAGGGCAACAGTAACAAGTGATCGGTGTATTAGGGTATCTTGCTTGGGTTCTTAAATGTACAGCGACCGTTAAAAGTATCTACGGAGTTTGCATGGGACTTCCAAATGAAACTTATACTTGGTACGGGAATTTGTATTTTTTTTTAAGTTTACAACTTGAAGTTTTTTAAGTAAACAAGCCTTGCACTCGGTTGACCTATTTTGAGTCGTCCTGTAGCCGTGCACTGGCATGCCACTTATTCTCGCTTCCCTAAGAGCGACCATACCAAATGAAGAAATAGATACCTACATCAGTGTTCGTTACGCTTCGTAGATCGCAGCGTGGAACTCCACTACCACTCCACCTACCTATACCCGCGAGGAGAGTCCGACTATTTGTCTTTTGGAACAAAGAAACGATACGACCATTTTATTGCTTGCCTCTTGATAGACCCATAGTTCGCGTCATCGTCTGCAGGGAACTTCGATCGAGTGTCTGGTCATCTCCTTCCTTTATCCATTCCGGTATATGTCTGTCCCCTAGGTGTAAACGTGTTGTACCGGTGGAATTGTTTATCCTACTGTTACTTACGGTACTTCGTTCGTGTGCAAACAGGGGTCGGCCATAGTGGCTCGCTAAACGTTTCAAATTGGGAAAAAGCTCTCCCTTACTTTGTTTGCCTTTCGACTGTAGCACTGGCTGGCTGGTTGGCTGGCTGGTTGGCTGGCTGGTTGGCTGGCTGCCTGTCTGTCTGTCTTCTTCTACATATTTATCGTTCCTCCAAAGCGAATACAAACTTTGCCAACTTTGCGAATTGCTTCGATGGTACCTCCTGGCCGGGATCAAATTCGTACCTCGACGACACCAAGGAGATTACCGGTTAAGGTAATTTTTAATGGCTAGGTACAATTTATATGAGACCATTTAATTATTGCAATCGACGAATATACTGCTATACAAACGAGTGATTACTAGAGTGATGGTTTAGTGTTTGGATAACAAAAGATTTGCAGCGACAATGATAACAGTTCTAGTTAAATTGACGTAAACAGAATTGTTGTCATTGTTTATTGATTTTTTTTTTTTTTTTTTTTTTTTTTTTTTTTTTTTTTTTTTTGTAACGGATAGTTTCACTAGACGTCTATGTACGATGTCCTATATGGACCATGTGAATCGATCAATCATTGATCCGTCCTGTATCGAAGATTTTTACCCGGGAATACTGACGACAATTGCTCTGCTTATCATTCTTCTGTATGTCTTGTCAAAGCTATATTTGAACTGTGAACTAAACTTTAAAAATTTAATCTACTCACTATCTACCTACGTTATCCCTCTCGACGTCACGTCCCCTTCATTTTTGTCTCGGTTGTCGACTTTCTTAAAATATTTCTTTCCCCTAATACACGTGAAACTCACGCTTTCCTGTGTCTTTCTTGGCATTCCTGTCTTTCCCACCCTCGTATCTCGGAGCACATGTATATGCATAACTGTTTCACATGCCTCTTCGTCTCAGCTTCTTTTTTTATTCCCCAAGCTCGTGTCGGTGACGTCACCAGTTTTGAAAAAGAAAAAAAAGAAAGAAAAAAAAAACGACAGAGCTGCAATTTCTTGCGCTACGACGTCTTTCTACGTGATTTTCATTTTACACGTCTTTTATCTGAGATATCAGTGGAAACGTATGCATTCGTCCAAGGGAATAAATTGCTTTTACTTCCCTTCATACTCTTTACTGAGAATGTCGGAGAAGCTTAACTGGAAATCAGGAGCGTGAAGGTGTCGCCGCATGTGATGCTCGTACATCACGTGTTAAACGTGATACGTATAAATGTGCATATGGCAGCATGACGAATGGCCCACGCTGCTTTATGGACGCACGACAACTTGAACCGTTCGAAAATTCTGGGATTCTCGGACTTGGTCGGCTCTTCTTCCGCGAAGATCTTTATTTGGAGCTCTTGCTCCGTTTTCACGAGTGTTTTCCTTACGTACCTATTGTACCGTGCTTATTGGATTTATTTCTACAATTCTCAGCGACGCACGAAAACGAATGGGTGAAACGAAATTTACTTGCGTAAATTATATTCTAATAAATTATTATTTGCTCCTGTTATACGTCACGAGCAGGGGCTTCGATATTATTTTCAAATCTTTACACGTGTCCTGAATAACGTTAATGTGTATATCTTTTGTTTAAATCGGATACAATTATATTGAACTCTTTACTGCAGATGGTTTTTTAAAACAACTTCAATCGAATTATATGAGTTGGGGTAGGTGGCTCGTGTACCATCTGCAACGATGACTACCATATATAATGTATCACGAATGAAAAATCCTTTGAAAGATCTGTCTTTTGTGATTTAAATTATTTAGTCGTCGAACAAGAGTATATACAGTATATCTTTAAAACATGATGACCTCAGGACCTGGGGAAGGTGTCGATCGAAACTGTTCAGTGAATTGATGGACCGTGAAGATTTTTGTGATATATGAAAATAGCGTATTGAGGGTCGCACGGGGTCTTAGCTGTGACTTGAATTTTTTTTTTCGTTTTCTTTCGAATATTTGCAATTCCCTTTGTCGTAGGAGGGTTCTTCTTCTTCATCGTGTATGTCACGTATGCCCGACACGAGCTGAATTTCCTTCGCGCCTCGTGGAAACACTAGCCGGTTCGAAACAGGATTCCAAAATTCCCAAATCAACATCATCCCTGAGCTTTTTCAGCCGTTATCGTGCCTGCCTACTTGGGGCTTGATTTTCCAGCTCCAGGGGCTCATTCGAGAAGGCTTTCTTGGAGAATAAGAAAAAAAATGAGGGCTCGTATTCACAAATGGAGTATAATGGCAGTAGAAGGCAAAGCTCTGGGAACAAGACTTTCGAGATTTGGAGGGCGCTCAGGGCACGAGTAGTGGAGCCTCGTTATATTTGCGAATTAAGCGTAGCCGTGGCACCGCGTTAATGTTCGACCCTTTGTGTCCCTCGAAATAAGGGATAGGCGCGTCCTATAGCGGTGACCACATCACACGGCCAAAGACAAACACTGGGCCACGAGGGAACTTGGGTACACGGGCACATTTGGGTCGTACGGGGAGTTTCATCCTGGAAGGAAGGAACTGCAGTTTCCCTGGCTTGAAACGTGGGAGTGGCGGAGGGGGGTGGGTGGGGGCGAATAACTTCGTGATCGCATATCGCTATAGCACATTTGCGCAAACTCTTGAAACGCGCAGTCGATGTGGCTTCCGTTCTGGCGTCAACCGTCGGCGCGCGATCCCGTAATTTTTGGGATTTATGGAAGACTGAATTGGCGTGGATAAACGTTCGCAACCTGCGCCATACTTTGAACATATGAGCTTGACCGTCGAACTGGGGCGTAGCTATGCTTTTCGGTAAGAGGGTCTCTCTCTCTCTCTCTCTCTCTATATATATATATATATATATATATATATATATATACCTTTCTGTCTCTCCTTCTCTTTATTTCGGGAACAATGCAGCAAGAACAAAGAGAACCGATGAGAGGGTGAAGTCCCTCTCTCTCCCTCTCTCCCTTTCTCTGTCTCATTCTCGCACACAGTGAGCTCCTCTGGTGGCTTCTCTGTCAGGGGCCCTTTCCCCTCTCGTCGCCCTGTTACGCGGACTCTTCAGTTCTGCGCCCCGGTCACCCACTGACGCCTCAGAGTACCTAAGGGCCGGATAGAGGGTGAGAATGGAAGCTGTGTGCGAGAGACAGAGAGAGAGAGAGAGTTGTCAATGGAGTGAATGAGGCTGGAGTATGAGAGGGAGAAGGATAGCAGTAGCCGAGAGCAGCACTGGCGCAAGAAAGATGAAGAAGAGAGTGAAGGAGCGCAGGAGACTCGCAGGGTGGTTTGATGCCGGTGATGCTGGTGATGCTGGTGATGCTGGTGAGGTTAGTGATCGTGGTAGTAGGAGCGAAGGAGGCCGAAGGGAAGCGGCGGGGGCCGCCCTTCGCGCGGTCGATAGTGAAGTGTGCGTCGGACGCTGAACCGAGAGAATTTCGTTGGAGTCAAGACGACAGTCTTGAGAATTACGAAAGCGCCCTGACGTTCTTCATGTGCCAGCGCACTGACGTAGGCACCTCGCTCGCCAATAAAATTTCAAATATGCACGCTTCATTTTTTGCACGATCCACGTGCATTCCACAGGAATGCCCTGGCCTGCTTTTACGGCGACCCTTACAATCTCTTCGTATGGCAACTAAATTAAACGTACGGCCAAACGGTGAACCGATCCAAAGGAAGGCCCACGGAAACGCGCAGCGTCATTTGGACTATTAAACGAACTTTTTAAACGTACTATATCACGCGCGTTATATATGCATTCACATATGAGCGTCTCGTACTAGAACGCGCTTCGCTTCTCTCTGCCCCGATGAACACTAGAAAAACATCCGGTTCTATTCGACCGCGCAAAATGACCTCTAAATTAGTATAGCGGGCTACAGCAGTGCAGCTTACTGAAAATATTTTTCGTGTGAATCCGAACCCTCTTGCTTTCCTTCCTCCTCGCAGTTCAACGCCTGAAGATATAGGTATACCTATATATGATTATATCTACGTACTTGCGATTCGGCGACTGCGTGACGCGTTACTTTCGCGACGATCTTCGTTCACCTACACGAATCGTGGGATGGGCCAGGTGAGGGGCTGGGTGGACTAGCACGTGGAAACAGCAGGTGAAGGTGAAACGTATAAAAACTTTGAGGAAGCGGAGCGTGTCGGGAACGTGGCCGAGAAGCTATGCTTCCTGGTTATATTTACCAAGGATCCCACCTTTCACGTGGATGCATGTAATTTGTCGATCTGCCCTTCTTTTCCTTTTTTTTTTTTCTTTTTCCTGTTGCGCTATTCTCCTTACTGCTGCCACTTTACTTTACGCCATTTCATATCCCTACGAGCACGGCGCTGCAGCGATACTCCAGCTTGTGTTACCTGCACCCTCGGGACGTTCGGATCCTCGGGGACGCGTTTCTCGAAGGCGGTAAAAAGTGTCAGCGGCAACGACCAGGAAGCCAAACATGGTCGAAGGAGAAAAGGCAGTTAGACTTCCCACCTAGGGACACCACTAGCCTTGGGGTACTCGCGGAAAAGCTTCTTCGTGGATGGATGGACGGATAGATGGATGGGACGTATGTCGCGTCGGAGACGGGATGGAAGATCCCAGTGCCAGAAGTACGAGTTTCGTTAATACTTAAAACTCTGAAGATGTAGGTACGTTTACACGCAGGAATTTACGGCTGGACCGGATCGCGCTGAAAACTTTATATTTCCATTTATTTTCGTTAAACGCAACCGACTGCCAAACTCAGACCGACCCTTTACGATCAGCACGTCCACGAGCCATAACGATGAACAGTGCTGGAAAATAGGTGGTTATAAAAATTAATGTGTCATTCCGTCTTGGTGTAATAGTGGGAGAGGCAGAGAGAGAGGCCGTCTTTTTGTAGGGCATCGCGACGCCGTCTCCATTAAGTTTTGCCATTCGAGTAGACGACGCGTATCCTCCGATCTTTCAGGGTCTCGTTTCTTCCCTGTCAAATAACTGTGCGCGAGGCGGATGTTAAGACTAGAGAATTTCGATCGTCTCGTATCGATTCTCTCGATTCGTTCCATAAACGATGACGATGCGAGATATCGTTTCTCCATCGATGCACGACGTCTATACCGTCTCGAACTGCATTAAGAAGACACGAGGAGCGTTGAAAGAAAATTCTATTACTTTAGAGTCTCTTGATTTTTTTCTTCGTACAAGGGGTTCAGGAAGCGCGACGCACTAGGCTGTTATTCGCCTGAAAGCGGCAGGAAAGAGAAAAAGTCTTTCGGCGATATGTCCGCCTCGCGACTCTTTGACTCCTCGACTCTACGTCCGTTCGATTGGACACGTGGTCACGCGTGCCTTTGGTATCGGTTGCGAGGTTGTTAACCGGTTGTTAACCTATGCAAAATGTTCCTATCTTCGCCAAGACTTTCAGTATGATTCTTCGGCGATCTATCTGTCAACTGAGAATCTGCAGGAAATTCGTCTGACGTCAATTGGTTCGGGTTGCAAGTTGTCACGTGGTATATTAGTGGAAACGGCGAATAATAAAATTTAAAAGATTTTCAATATTATTTCTATAGACATATTTCAGTGCTATCGTTCGAACGGGTAACCGTGCTAATTTCTAATCAGAGATATGACTTAGAATCGACCCATATAATTTAATAATAAGTGGAATCACTTTATATTTTTTATTTATTTACTTTAAAATCTGCTAATCCAAATGACTTTGGAACTTTACTCGTTGAGTTTCCGACTCCAATTTCGTTGTTGTCTGAAACTCTATGCAACACGTGTTTTCGCACCTCTCTGTGACTATTTCATTAGAAGGCTACGAACAGTTCAGCGATGCTGGGAACACGAGGAGCATTTAAACTTTGCATCATAAAATCGACATGCCAATTTGTAAATGCCAATCAGTCCCAGTCAAGCCTCCCGTGTAATTCTATGTAACTTTACTCAAAATTTATCCCATCGGCTGCCTCATGTCGGCCGGGCAATATCTGTCAGGAGCATAAAATTATATATCCGGAAGTCAACCGCTGTATCCATCCCATACCGACGGTTAACAGTTAGCCATGATATATCTTGACGGATCTGTAAACACACCGAGGCCTCCCAACATTTCGACGACTTGAACGCTCACGAACAAATATAACCGGCGGAGCGTATTAGTTGAAGAAGTTCAAGATGACATCTTGAAAACAAAAAAAAAAAAATTTTTTCAATCTGCAGCCTCCCATGGACCATGATCTGCATTTATGATTTTTCGTAATTTTAAACAATCCCTAGGCCGTAGCAGATTTATTGAATTATTAATGTAACGTGCATTTGAGTTTAACCGATAATAGGGTGGTGACAGTTTTTAACATTATTTTTATCTCGCGATGATGCTGTACGATGGCAACGGGAGCGAAGTGCATATGGAGCTAATTATTGAACGATCATTCGTATACAATTACTATGATTATTACCGTGCAACGTTGGCACATTAACGAGACGCCTTGTGCCAAATAAGAAATGCACGAGTCGAAAGTCTAGGGATAACACATCGTCCCTCGTAAATTACCGTGCTGTCATCGCTGGACGCTGGACACGCTATGGACCCTTTGAAATATTACGCTTTGAATTCTCGCAGTTATCTCGCACACTTCACTGGACAATGACTTCCGGTCTAGAATTGCCGACCATTCAGCAGCGACGATTAGCGTGCTTTTTCGGGAAACTTCGAAATTATCCAACTGACATTGACTTGATTCTCAACCACAGTAAATACAGGATTTATTAATAGAATCTCCTATCGACCGTGATAACGTTAATCTTGTCCAAGATGAGATTAAAATTTTAAAATTATAGGCCCAATCGTTCAATCGACTCACGAGTCGAACTGTCATGATCTTCAATCACATACGACAATATCTGCTGCGTTAATCGAGATAACGTAAAGAAATCCATAAAAGTATATCCTAGTATTATTAATAGCCTGATATATCCTGAAGCTACGTAAGAACCAGTAATTCATTGTTTTTCTCACTCGGTAGAATTCAACGACATAGTCAGGTGCAGCGCGACCGGCTGCACGTGTTTCGCGCGAAAATCGAGAGGAATTTTAAATCGCGGCTTCTTAACGAGCGTTCTCTCGTCGTTGTCGTGTTGTGTCGTCGGCGTCGGCGTCGGCGTCGGCGTCGGCGTCGTCGTCATCGTCGACACGAAGACAGCCGTCTCGTGCCGTTCGTCGCGCTCACGTTGGAAACGTGTGAGAGTGGCCTAAATTGAGACGTGTCACGCCGAGTTGATTTGTGACCACGATGTGTGCGTCGTGCGTCCCCGTAGGTGCGTGCGTGAGAGTCTGCCATGTGTGTGCATGCATGCTGCACGTCCGTCGTGCGAGCGGAAAAGGGGGGAGGGAGAGAGAGAGAGAGAGAGAGAAGAGCTATCGCTGAATGGGCGTTGAAAAACCGAACACGACTTCTTAATTAATGTTTTCCAAACATTTCCTACTGGCAATCCATCATTCCCCACCGGCACCGCCACCTATTTCTGTTGGGATATATGTACCCTTATCCTTCAAATAATTATACGTTAATGGTAACGGTCATCTTTTTTCTGATGTCAGTTGCCTGCCACGAAAATTGTGTCCTTGATGTTCAGTTGCAAATTGTGTTTGTCGTATGAATAATATTTCAATAATTCTGTACAACTTGTGCTTGAAGCTTATTGATTCTCCGAGAGGTTTATGTATGTTATTTTATTTATATTAAAGATTATAATTCTAGAAGACACGGTGCGTGGGCGATATATGGCGACTGTGGGTTGTTGGGTTATTTGAGATCCGGCATTAACAATTTTACCGAATAGTCTAATTGATAGTTGATTTACTTTTATTTATCCTGCGGGTCAACTTGATGATCTACTTGTAGGGGTAGAAGTATAGATCTATTTTCATACCTCGTTATAAGAATATTCGATGCCAAAAGTTCGAAGATATATATATATATATATATATATATATATATATATATATATATATATATATATATATATATATATATATATATATATATATATATATATATATATATATATATATATATATATATATATATATATATATATATATATATATATATATATATATATATATATATATATATATATATATATATATATATATATATATATATATATATATATATATATATATATATATATATATATATTCGGTACATACAAGTTAAACTTACAGGAGAAAGGAAAATAATTATTCGTTTGTACTTCTTCGGCTTCGCTTCATACGAGCGAACACTTGGATCGATCAAACGAAAGAATAATCTTGTTTTTCGAAATTCTTTTCACCTCCAGTATCTACGTTCAATTGTGAGAGTTCGCTGAGCTTTTGACTTTTTTTTTGACGATTTCGAAAGTTTTCCAGCGCTTCGAACTTTTTCTACGGTCCTTGTCGTTTTTTAAATGTCTCTTGCGGTAAAAACGAGGCAAATTCACAAGAGGCTTTTAATATTTAATGACATAAAAATGTTTTAGTAGAAACAAAACACAATTAGAATTCCACGAGTCCGTAACAACAACAGAATTATGGAAGAAAGAAAATATTTAAATATTTTCTTTGCTTGATAGAATACCGAGAATCGATCGCAATTGGGGAAGCTGGATAATTTTGCATCGTTTTACAGTAGATTTTTCATTTTTCTATATCACCCAGCAACGAATTTTCGTGCGAAATAATCCGCAAATTATTGTTTCTTCGTCAATTGCCCGTTTGATCCTCTTTCGTAAAAGGAGCACTCGGATAGACGGAACTTAGTTAGCCTTAGCAGGCAGCCTCAGCCACTTTCCATTAAGACGCGCGTGAGCTACGACTTTAAAAGTCAATTAAAAAGCCCGCCTAATATCTCATGTCGGAGCAAAAAAGTCGACGAGAGACGGCGGGGGCCTCTTCTTGTTTTTCCTTCTCCAACAGCCAGCGCCACTTCGCTTCTTCCTAACGTCGTCACGTCGTAAAATAATTAAGAAGGTTCGTTCGTCAGTCCTTTCGAATTCACAGCCCGTTCACTCCTTTCGCTCCTTTCACTCCCTTCGTTCCATCCCAACTTCACCCCTGCGACACCTAACGATAAACATCCAAAGCGCTTTACATCGACGCGAAGCAGAACGTAAGGGCTCTGACGGGCATGCGTGATAAATTTTCACTTTTACATTGTCGATTGTGAATTTGATCTCTAATTAGTTTTTTTTTTTTAGATAATTTCTTAACAATCCTGAATTTATGTATATATATAATAAATATCAGCCTCGTGATCTTCGCGGCGTGTCGTTCTTTGAAGATACTAATGTTCCATCCTCGACAAGTGACAACCGTGACGACCGCAGGCGACGAACAAGAAGTCAGTAGCCGATTCACTGTTTCTTCATTATATTTTCTTTTTCCTTCCATCCGCAATCTTCTCATTCGAGGATGAAGTCGTTCGGACCGAAGCATCAGGACGGCGGGAGATGCACGATTCATGAGCTGGAAGCACGTGTCATGCACGTGGTATAGTCACAGCGGAGTTCGATAAATTCTACAGCAGTGTTCTTGACAGGTCGACCGCGATTAACCGTTTTCTTTCATGAACAAGTCAGTCGCCGAGGAACCTGAGAACGGATTGCGTTTCACTTCGGTATTTCAGCGTAATTTACGGGGCGGTTAATCGCTTCGGAAAATTAGAGGAGAAAGGGGTAGAGGCGAGAGTTAAGCTATCATGGGAATCTTAAAAAAAAAAAATATGAAGGCAGCATTTAACTGTACGTACGGAAGTTTAGCCAATACTGGTTACGGTCACTTTGTTCTTCATGAAAGTTTTCCATCAGTATATTCTTATGTTATTTTTAGATTTTCATTGTAATAGACGTATCATTATTACCTCATTTCTTATTATTTCCAAGGCTCTTCTTACTACTTACTACGCCGTCGTTGGGCTATTTGTAAATCATTTACGCAAATGGTCTTTCTATATAGCAGCTAATTAATATTTACTCATTGTACTGTACCACAGTTCTGTTTCATATTGGTATTATTTTTAACTCTTTTGCTATTGTTAGTACTGTCAGCAGGTAATAAATGGCAAGTAGACTGAGACTTTTGTTTGCATCGTAATGTCTTATAAAATTTGTCGAACGAAACCTGCGTCATTATCTCAATTGCATTGTGGCACTGGAATATAAATATCATGTAATTGAGTTTGATCGTCTGCACTAAGTGTAGGTCAAGTAAATAATGTTTTATTCAAGCAACAGAAGTTGTTTCGGTCAGTCGATACGAAACTGACTGGGAAAACTATACGTGCTGCATCCTTTGGATGCAAGTGACTGCATGCATATAGAAAATGCATATACTTGAGATTGCTTAAAAAATATGGCAATATCTTCTTATTCATCTACAAGCTGCAGAGTTGAGTTGATTTCACTTTTTTTTTTTCTGATTTTACCAAACTTATTCCGAGTATAGTGTTCCTTTTTTTTTCTTCGTTAAAATAATTATATCCACACGGGGTTGATACCATCTTTTAACCCAGGGTTTCCCAAACTTTTCCTCTGATGGAGCACTTTGAAGGTTTTTTTTCTTTAAATTTTGACGAAGCACTTTTTGTTATTTGAAGGGTAGGTGTAATACTAATGACACTTAATCAATAAATTTTAGAGAAATAAAAAATACTTGTTTCATATATACTAATATTTATTTGAAATTTGAGTCATAACTCATGACTAGGTCAGTTAGAATTTAGCATTTTTTAGCATTTAGTATTTCAAAATAGGAAACTATAGCTTTTTGAAAAGAAAATTTATCATTTAAAAGCTATATATTTTTTCGCGGAGCACAGTTTAAGAAACCCTGTTCTAATGCAACCTGCCTATACTATCTTCCATAAGCTCTTATCTCGTGGTTATTCGAAGTATTCGCATAACAGCCGGAAGTTTCATGCTCGTACACGGTACAGAGCCAATCTATCACAGGATAAATTTCCACCCTCGTTATTGCGTAACAAAAAATCTTTCAACTAGTGAATCGGAACGTTGTCATTGGTTAACCACATTTTTGGAGGTAAAAAATTGTCAGCTGTGTCGCGAGCTGTGACGTTTGACACTTAATGCCGTAGAGAATACTTGGCGGGGATGCCGATAACGAGGAATTCGAGAAAGTCCTATTTCCGTTTACCCGAAATATTTCGAAGTCATTTGAGAGTAGATTGGCTTGTTAACAAGTTTTTCTGCTTCCTGTGTTTTGCCGCGGCCACGTCAAAACCTTTATACATGCCGTAGAACATGTGACGCTTGTCACCGGGAGCGAAGGACTAAAAAACTTTCCCAAGATAAATGGCATCTCGTGTATGTAGAGGTGCCTACGATTTCTAAAATTACGAACCTGACATCCCGCGATACGTCATTTCCTTCCCTTACGATGTCCGGTGCGTCAATTTTCGTTTTCTCTATCGCCGATATAACGGCACATGTATGTATATCTTTTTTCTTTCTTTTTTCATATTACATGTGTCCTCGGTCTGCGATATTGAGAATCCTCCGGACATTCTTAGGTCTTTACACTGCCTTCGAAGGAATGCTGCACTCCTCTTGTTCAGTGCAATGGAAAAATGCTATCGACTCGAGAGATTCGATTTGCACCGACATTGTTTGACACCAGTGTAATCCACTTATATACAACATACATCATTTTTTTTTTTTAATTGAAATTATTTTTAAACGCAATAAATATCCACGTCAAATAATCATAGATACAAGATGCCACCAGATTTTGTATACCAAGCTAATACAACGTGTAACGTACCAACAATAAAGAATGCAATGTTGATGCAATAAAGAAATTAGCTGACATATGAAAATTCTAGGTCTCTAGTTTCGAAGTGAAAATTAAAAGGAAGACACACAAAATATTACAATACATCCCTCTTCCATTTGAGTCCCCAGAGTTTGCCTTGCGTCGCTGCACGTCCCACTCGTCGGCGTCGCGCACGATTTCATTGCAATACGCGCAGCTAGTGCAGCTGTCCAGTACGTTAAGGCCTGCACTTTTTGGTGAGGCGGGAAGAACTCGCGAGGCCTTCGCCATACTTGCAATGAAAATAGAATGCGGTTCTGCACTACTGCACTTGGCCGTCAGGCCCACGTATGAACTCGATGCCGCGCGCGTTCGCACTGCAGCCGCGAGGATCAAGTCGCTTTTTTTTTATTTATTTATTCATTTCGACCAGCGACGAGACCCCGCTGACGAAAATGCAAATGACTTTTCGCCTGGGAATCATGCAATTTTACTGCACTCGCGGCTATATGCGTCGCGACGACAACGCCCGTTGCTCTCACGATGCTCCATTTCCATCTGCACCTTTTCGCGTCCCAATGAGAATAGCTGAGAAAATATATAGATATTTGTATTTCTCCAATTTTTCACCTGATTAGTACAATTATTCGTAGCTACGCTAATGAGGGACCTTTAGGTCCATACTCGAAGAGGCAAGTTCCACAGACCCTTTTCAAATGTTGCCTTTAATTAACGTGAATTCTAATTAAACAAAAATGGGCAACGTTAACGATAAAAGTGACATCACCGGACGACCTGTCCGCGAGCAAATAGCTTGTTTACTTGGCAATTTCATTAGCGACAAATTTCGCCGGACACACCGGAGACCGAACGTTGACATCGCTTCCGGCTAAAATACATCGTATTGACTCTACGGCTGCCCACTCCTTTTTCTGTTACGTGAAAAGTGTGGCGTGGGGTCTGATGGACCCCAGAGTACATTCCGAGGGTTAAGACTTGAAGTTTAATGTCTCGTTGTACCAACCATATAGCATATTCTCGTTTACTCATGAAAACATTTTTTTTTGCGAAGATTATTTAAAACGTGTGTTGCTGGCAATAATTACACTATGCCAAGTTTTCTCTATTTGATCCACAAGTCTACAGCAGTTATCACGTTATTCCAATCAATGACCCTCTCGAATTTCTCTAATATCAGAAATCTCACATTCGGTTGACGCGTGGTCACGCAGCGGATCCCAGGGGTATACACGAGAGGCAGTAATTCGTGGCGCAGTGCTGTTTGTTTAGGTGATGTTAGTTAGGTTAATTGTTTATTTACTAATTAGCTGCGCTTCCCATTAGGTGGGAGGTATATTTAAACAGAGTCCTCGACTCTGGTAATGAGTCTAATATCCATAGGATGTCTTAAGTTCGGTCAAGTGACGTTTACAGTCGTTGGATTCAGAGAAGGTTATATAATTTATTATAATTATATTTCGTATGTTTACGTATTTTTAACTAATTTCTTACTTTTTTTTTTCTTTTTTTTTCCTTAAATATATTTTCATGCGAAGGTCAAAAGTCTCAAAGGCCTTCGTCCCTATTTCGTTAAAATTTTCTGTAAGAAGTGTAAAAAATAAAACCAATAAGTAACGTTAATGTAATTCTTATCATTAGAGAAATCTGTATTACGTCGAAGCGATATAAATAACAAACGAATCACTTTTACAGCATGTCGAGCCTTACGTCATTAACTTTGAAAACGACGCAGGAGGATGAACCCTCCCTATGAGATCCATCGGCACGCAGAGCCACTTAATACGTTCAAGGTATCCTTTGCGTTTGAAGCCGCGTTCATTTTCTTCATCCACCTACCTTTTTCTCCCCTCGTATTTTTTTTTTTTTTTTTTTTTTTTAATCAAACGCCTACGAGACTATCTGCTGCCACGGAGACGCACTTTGCGTTGAATTAGTCTGCCGTCCTAGTAGTTAAAAAGCTCCCGCTGCATTGGGAAGCTTCCCCAGTCCCGACAGTGTCTCCCTCTGGTTTATTTTCCACTCTATCACTTCATCGGCCCTATTTGACATCAATGACACCATTTACTCGAGAAGGCGACAATACTTTGTCCACGAGTACTACGGCAGTAGCACGGCCTATGCGTGCGCCGCTGTCGACTGCAGCGGCGTTACTATTGGCAGGATAAAAGATAGAAGGCCATTAGCGCCTCCACAATTAACTGAACACTTTCGAGCGTGTTCGATAGCTTTCCGATAAAGATCGAGCGAGTGGTTAAAGGGATAGGTTAGGCACTCTGTACCCACGCGCTCAAAGGAATAGGCGAACCAAAGAGCCCGCGTGCGCCCGGGAAGACGATTCAAGACTCAAAGGTTGCCTGCCTGGCCGACTGCTTCCTTGCGCTTGTATCCAGCGTAGACACTTCACTAATAATCACCGGCAAACGACTTGGGAATTTCGAGTCATCGGCATCAGATAAAAGGTACTATAAATAAGAGGAGAGATGGACCTTGTACGATAACAAGAAGCCTGACACTCTTGGGACTCTTCACCGGACCTGGGACTATTACTGATCGCGACTCCCTTGAAGATGCGCCCTTTTTCTTTTCTTTTTGTCCTCTTGTCGTTTTCGGCCTTCCTATCGTTTTCGTCGGCCTTATCCCTTTTATATCGGTCCTATCGTTACGAGTTTCAAAGCTGATTGATCGTTGACGAACGAAACTATTGGAAATGATGATTGGATAGCAGTGTGTAGAGGTGACTCAGCCAGTGAAAGAACCGTCGGTAGATTCATTTGGAAACTCTTTCGCAGTTCTCGACTTTCTCTTGAAGTCTTGAAGGAGCGCACTTTTTGGTCGTGCAATGATGAACGGAAGGGAGGAAAGTCAGTTTGTGAAAAGTCTGGGGAAACTTTTTTTAGGAGAAAAAAAAGATTCGAGAAAGCTTTTGGTTAGTTTACATTTTTCGTCGAATTTTTCCTTATCGCTTGTATGTATACTCACGTGTGGGTTTTAGGAACGTGGATGAACTATTTTTCTAAGTTCTGTTGACAACAATTCTGTACGATTGGCCAGAATTAAGATGGCCCTTAGTTTGTTTCTTATGTAAATTTGTGAAATTAATATATTTGTCGTTTTTCTTTTTTCTTGATCTTTTTGACAATTCTTTAAGGTTCTCTCTGTTTTCTTAAATATTTATCGGTTCCTTCATAATTTCGCGGCACTCGGTATAATCAATTCAAAATAATATTACGACTGTTCGAAAGAACTCATGCATATGCAGTATAGTCAGAAGGGATCGATTCCTCTCCGGGTTGAAAATCTTGAAGAACAATAACAAATAAACATCGCCAGATGGAGAAGTAACAATTAATTAAGTCATCCACAGAATTCTCGATCATAATTGCTAAATCAACTGATTAGCAATATTAGGACTCTAATTAATCAGTTACCATTAACAGGTTCCCCCACCTTGAGTGCTCCCACGGGATGAATCAAATATGGCGGCCATGTTAATCCACCCGACCAACTTTACGGGCACCACACCCAAGCCACGTAATTCCCTGGTTCTGCTCGGTACTTGGACGTCACGAAAATAGACTATTCCTTTTGATTAATGTCGACAAGCATATTGCAACTATTGACAATTTACATTTTGAACGTGAACTTTGTACTCCTTCTTTCGCCTTTGCTCCCTTTATCTTTCTTTCTCTCTGTCCCATCATCTTTATCTCTTTGTCTCATCTTCACAAATGCCGCGACTATCCTGGGAATTCATCTAGGCCTCTCGCATCCAGAGAGCCAACCGTTCCTCCGGGCACAGTTCGGGTCCCTCCGGCACCCTATCGAAAGCGAGTCACGTACCGACCGAATCTGGCGGCTTTTCCACGAATGAACGATTTATCCCTGGTGAAGGTTTTCATCTTGCGACGCATCGCCTGGCGTCGTCGACACTTCCGATGCGCGGCCAACCAGCCGTAAGTCCTGAACGAGCTAAACCCAAACGTTCCCTTTTGATATGGGACCTATGTGCGTGCTTACGTCAGATACACAGCCGAGATGTCACCCTTGCTCTCAGACTGTCGTGCGTTATCGGGCGCGACGAGTTTCGTTGGTGGTTGAGGAGGGAGATGAAAAAATAGTTGAAAAAACAAATACACATAAAAAAAATCGGAGACCGACTGCCGGAGATGTACGTTTCGGAAGCGACCGGATCGAGAAATGGGTTATAGGATGGATGGATGTGGACCGGGAGTGAGGTTAGGAATGCGTTAATGGGTCTCGCACAGTCTGCTCTAGCGAGTCACTTAGAGCAGATGGAGGAACGAAGGTATGTAGCCGTAGAGAAATGGAGGAACGGAGGGACAGGGGCTGGGGCCTAATGCTTCCAACTTGTGGACCTTTATTGCTGGTATAGGGTTTTCCGTTTCCCTTCCTTGGGGGGTGCATCGCGTTTCGTGCTGTTCAATTTTCCAACGGAGAATCCTTGTCCGAGTGCTGTCCTAAGTAGCAAACGAATTTGGTCATTCCACCGGGAGGAAAGTACTGCAGCTGCAAGATGCATCGAAAAACGAAGGCGAGTCACGTTGCAGGTGTGCCTGATGTACCCGAAGGAATCGAAGACTGGTTTGGAGGCCAGGAGAGAGAGAGAGAGAGAGAGAGAGAGAGAGAGAGAGAGAGAGAGAGAGTGCCGGAAACGGAACGGGAATAAAAATGGGCCAAGAGAAATGTGCAAAAACGTCTTTCCATTGTCTGAACGCAATAATAACGATATAAAAGTATAAATGCACAAGAGTCATCGGAAAGTTCCTTTAATTCACCTGACGTAAATGTAGGAGTGGCAAGCAGCGTGGACTCTTCTTCGCTGGTGGCGCCACCAGCGACGTCATGGGACTCCCGAGAAATCTGACGTTTTACCATTATGTGTTCTGTTTAATGTCTTCTTGGTGCCAGTTGCCGAAGGAATGAGAATAGTTTCGCGCGCCCTGCCTGTCTGAGTGTCGTCTGGCTGACAACTAAATTAACTTCACAGTCGTCCGTTCCTTCGTTCGCCTCCGCGTCCATCTGTCCCGGACTCTATTCTCTTATGCGACACTGTCCTACTCCCCAAGTATTTTAGAATTAATTTCGTTCGCCGGCAGCGGTGCGTCTCGCCACGTCGTCGTCGTCATGCTCGGTCGTAGGTCGTCGTCGTCGTCGACGATGACGTTGTGGTCGTCGTGTGGTGCAACCGCATCATTTTGCCATCCGTTCCGTCGACTTTCTACGCGACTGACTGCGTCTTACTGCTTCACGATGAAGATGCCGGAAGGGAAATGAATGTAAAAAATCGTGATGAATACCGATCCGCGTCATCGCTTCCTTTTGAGTGCACGGGGAAAAAATCTCATTTTTATACAGTAACGCACATTCTCTGGCGCTACTGAGATCACTTTGTGGGGATTGGATGAAATAATTACATTGTACCTACGAGGGATAAGATTTACGTAACTAATATACAAGGTCTTAACTTTTTGATTGGAGCAACTTATTCAGGCATTTATTTGCGTTACTTCGACAAAAGTGTTCAATGAAAAAACTAGTTCAGTATTTTTTTTTTTTTCGCAAGCAATGCAATCAAATCGCACGTGGCGAATCGCACGTAAAATCACGGAAATATATACTAAAATGGAAAAATAAAATATACTTCAGTGCAAAACCATGCGCATGCATACTTCGTAAGAAAATATATACGAAAAGCCACGTACGATTTGCTAGAGGCTTTATTGTTTTTAATTCGTCAAGAAAAAAAGCACATCCGTCAAAGTTACTGTGCATCTGGATTTTTATAGGAACATTACGCGCGTACTAGTGTATATGAGTATATTATTTCAAAATTCAAATTCAAATGTGATATATTCATTACTCATACTTAATTAAAAACGAAGTAGCCCCAGTCTAATGCTACAAGATATTTCAGTATGTGTGTAAGAAGTTCGAAGAAACAATTATCACTGAAAACGTTCTTAGTGGCATTGGAATACGAATAATAACGAAATTACTGCTTCACTTTCAGAAAGGTATAACTTCACAGTTAAGAGGGCCACACCCAATTTCGAACTTTGTGTCAAGTCATCCTGTATACAATGCGTACATACAACATGCATATCCGTTAGTTTACGACGTGTTCCCGGTACTTATAGATATTTGAAAATGTTGCTCCGCCATGTTGTCTTCCTTACATTCCATTCCCAATCTCGTGTTCCCGACTGTAAAGTTTCTCAACTTTTATTCCAGTGCCACGTTGTTAGCCAGATCGACCCTAAATCTGAACCCTACGTTCACACCCTTGTTACCTACCAAAAATTTCGAATGCCTTACCAGAATGTCTATCCCGTGTACACGCCAGGTAGGCAACTTCCGTCTGTACCTTTACTGTCGAAATGTATGGGCACTCCAAAATCCATCAAAGAATCTCCCCAGTCTCTGTTACAGCAGCATCCCACTTTGTACTGTATTCCGTGCATTCCCCAACCATTCCATACCAGCTAATCTCACCCCGTAGCAGACGAGAATTAAGACTTAGAAAAAGAAAAAAAAAAAAAAAAAAAGTGGAAAGTCCAAGTTGATACGTATCATTTTATTCCGTTCGTGAACGATTCCCCTTGTTTTCCCTGGCTCAAGACGTTTAGACTGGTTTGTTTTACCGTTGCGAGTAGCGGGAGTTCCTTCCGATTTTCTCGTTTACCAAGTTAAACAAAGTGATGGTGGAAAAAAAAAAAGAGAAAGAAATCTCTTCTTCGTTTCGCTCGTCGGTAAATGGGAATATATAGTTATATTTTTATTTTGTTTTCCAAGTTCCCTCTCGATTACTTTCGACTACTTTCGACGTACTTGACTGATTGTTGTATTCGGTTATCCAATCATATTGTTGCCGATGTTAGTAGACGGTCAAAGTAATCAAGAGACTCGGTAGAGTCTCGCACCAAGTACAGGCAGCCGGCTGTTCATACAGGGCACGGCCTACCGAGACTCTTAACTCGAGGCAACTCTTGTACCTGTGTCTGGAATCAAATATCTCATAAACCGCCATATATCAGAAAAAGTTATTGACACATTCACTATTGAAATTGGGTATTCTCAGTCGGTTGCCAGAAAAATCAATGAAAATGATGTACGAGATGAGGGCGTATCGAGAGGCCGAGCGAGATCATTTTATTTCATTTCCGTTATCGTCGTCATCTTCTTCGCACGTCCATTCACTTTTTCAGACGGATGACGCTGGCGATTCACCAATATACAAAATAATCAAAAATATTTTCTTCCTCAAGATAGCGCTCACACCGAATTTTTAGATAATATAAGGCTGCCTTCACAATTGTATAGTGTATGTCATTATTCGACCATTAGTCCGCACGAAATGTAGTACTGATATTCGTGTGCAGTGTAGGCATACGTATATGCGCGTTTGTGTTCCTCGACGTAGTTTCTGATCTCTACTTGTCGCAAGTCGAAGTCTATAGGGTGTCCAGGTGTTGTTCTTCGTAGTTTCTGGTGCTTACGTGTCCATAGTGGAAGTATTTAGCGAGTCCGTTTCGGAAGTCAGTACTGTGAAATTTTACAAATGAAATTTTTCGTACAGCTAAAGGTCACGAGTATCCATCTGACAGTTATAATAATTGTAAGGCGGTTATATTTTTTATTCCACTTACCCAAATAACTATCCTTCTCGTGCAAACTTGTTCGAGCGGTGGATCGCGTTGTTCGTGGCAGTGTCTCCGCCAATTACTTCACAGCGTGAACCAAAATATTTCAACCAGATGGTATAATATGGTAACGGCTACGGAGCAGCTTACTTTTTTTTTTTCCATGAATTTTTACCGTCTAAAAATATTCCTCGGTTCATATCTTCAAGACAATTTATGCGAGCTGTCATAAGTTTATTTTAAACCTGTGAAAATGAATTAACTCTAATTTCAAATATTCGAAGTAACCCTCCACATCGGATAATTTAGTTTCGCACCAAAAAGCTGTCTCAACGTAAAATGAAAGTTGTCCTAGTGATTACGCGATGGTATAGAAACTTATGGTTATCGGATACAGGTCCCATTGCATCTGATTGAGCGACATAACATCCCACGGGAAAATTGGAATTTTTTAAAAAGAATATTCCGAAATGGCGCAAAAAATTCCAAATTAATCTTAAGGTCCATATCGTTATCATCGCTTCTCCAATTATCTGTGTCAATGTCGTATACATCGTTCTAGCCTCGTTCCGTATATTAATGTTGAAATCACAGCCCGAGAACGTAAGCTTTATTGCCAGCAACATGGGCCATTCCAGGCTCCCTTCAGCCAGGAAGACCGAGCCAAGCCCGTTGAACCCTTCCCCACGAATTCCAGGACTCCAAGATTTCTCCGGTACATGGCAGCACGCAGATAAATGTTTCATAATTAACCGTTGAAGTAATTAATTTAACGCCAAGAAATTCGGAATGCGTAACATTGCTTATCTCTCGCACTACCGCGACCGTCGTGCTGCAACCTTAAGGAATTTCAGTATAAGTGGGTGTCGTTCCTGTCTACGGTTGAAAATGTACTTCCCACTCGGAAACATCGCGCAACGCATTGCAGGACAATATTAACTTTGCATCCAGTTTGCGAATCCGCATCCCCGTTACGTCTAACACGACCATTTCCTATATATTACCATCGACAATATCTTCTTCAGCTATACAGCTGAGACACATCGAACTCTTTACATTGGCGTAGCCAGGCTCCCACGAGAGGGTCTTTTTATCTTTGGTAAAACACATCAATCCTGAATGCTAATATTTTCTTCCGCCAGTCGCGCTCGAGACTGGTTTATTTTCTTAAAGGCGCACAGTGAAGCCAGATTTCGTCTCGTCACGCCAAGGCGGGAATGCATCACGTCGTTAAGGGTCATTGAATGCTCGAGGAAGGAGTAAAGGAAAATAAGATCGACTCCGCCTAAGAGAGATCATCTTTGGATCAATGTTAACGAGTTAATGGTGTCACGTCACTTCACTTAGGTAAATCACTCCTGAGTGACAGTCCCCTCTGCTGTGGCACGAGGCCGCCCGTCTCTGGGCTGTCGCTCTGTCGCTCTGTCGCTCTCTGGCACTCTGATTTTCTCACTCTCTCTCTCTCTCTCTCACACACACACACTTCTAACTTCGTCTGATTCCCCATATAAATTTGCCACCTCTGCACGCCCCTACCCGAGGACTGCTATTCTCGCTGATTGTCATGGATTGACAGTAGCGTGTTGTGACAATCCCGACGAGACTGATTATTTGCTCTGGGCAGTACTTATATGTGATAAAAAATGTAGGATGAATATAACGGGAGATAATGTACGCGTTGGATAAAAGCTCTGCAAATAGATAGAGTATCTTGAGATTTTTTTAATCAATATTATTGATCAACGTTGATCAGTGATACGCACTGTTGCCATAATACGACACGTGTGGAACTTCTCTCTGTGTGAGCTTCACGTGTCTAGTTAAAAGTTATATTCCCTATCCTTTCTGTGATAGTCACTTTTTTACAAATGCGTTACCTTAACGTCGGAATGGGTACATGGGAATAATGATGGATTTGTAAGTATACGAAAGTGACTACCAATAGAATGGATAGGAAATAGCACGCTTGGATACACGCTTGGATTCGCAGGTGATTTAATCACAATAGTACTTAATTCTAGTTACTTGAAAGAAAAAAAATAGAGAAATGCATCGCACCGATTGTTATTATTGCAGTGAGAGATAGCGAAACACAGAGAGCGAGTGAGGAGGGGAGGGGCGAGAGAAAAAGACAATATAAAATGTCAAAAGTGAGAATTTCACGTTTCGCGATTTTGAAAGAGAAAAAAAGTATCAAAAATCTCCAGAGCCGTTCGACGTGGATTCGCGATTTTCATTAAAATACTCTTTTTCAAATTTTCAACGCGGAACACCCGCCGGCGACCTGTGGATGGTGCTTCGGGTTTCAGGATATATCGCAATTCACCATCCCGAAGAGACTCTCAAAGCTATGGCATAGGAGCTCGTCTGTACGCGGACAAAGAACGCTTACAAACACCTTTCGTTAAATACCTATATACGTGGAAAGTGTACACGTGTGCGTTCTCGTTTGGTGAACTTGTACGCTCTGGATGTAGGCTATTTCAAAATGTATCAGTGACAAAGGTACTTTGACTTTGATCATTCGCGAAAATCTAACGCCACGTCCAATTTTGAAATTGGACATTTTTAAAAAAATACATTACATTATGGAACAGGTTGACGTGCGCCATTGTCTATTAAAAGCTTTACTGGTGTATGAAAAAGGAAACATTTTTTAATAATTATTTATTTACCCTATACTTTTTCTGTTTCAGGTAAGTGCCACAAAATGAGACAATTGCGACCAAGAATTGAATTGGAGTTTGCTGTGAGTTTAACGAATCAACAATATTACTCAATAATGTCTCACTACGAAAGCAACGCATATAACGGCCTTAATGTGTCCACTGAGAAATCTATCAAGAAACATCATCGTTTTGTATAGCGACAATACTATACGGAACAATAGCATTGAACGTTATCTCAGCTTTTAGCTCGCGCTACGTAAAATTCATAAAGCGGATACCCAATCATAATGATGACGCGCAGGCGACGGAGCTAACGCTATTACTACGGGCTGGTGGTTTGTTGGCTGCTGAGATACGTGCGTTACGGAAGGTACGAAAGGCAGTCGTACGTGTCGCGCTGTTTCACGAATTGGCCACGAGGTGAAAGAAATTAGGCTACTTTGCGCAATAACGTCTGATCTCGGCGCTTGTTGTGCGTCGATGTGGCTTTTTCGCCGAGGCAATAAACTCTGGAAAAATGCAATTTCGTTACTGCGAAGCGGAATGGACGTTCAGGATAGAAGCGTAAGGGCAGTGAAGGGAGTAGGCGTAAGAGGTGCGAGAGAGAGAGAGAGATGCCTTGCGAGCATGGGAATGACGGAGAAAGAGATAGACGTTCGAAGAGACACGATGAAAGAGAAACCCCATGCACAAAAGTAAAGCAGAGAATGGATTCGCGAAATTAGTGAGTCCACTCTCCGATTGGCATACATACGTATGTCTCTTGGTTACGGTATACCAGATCGAGTTAGGGAATTATTCGCAATGACGCGACCCACGGGGCACGAGTTGCGCGCTCCGCTTTATTACATTATTACGTGGTCTAACAACTTGATGTAATAAACCCGCTTGTGTAATACGTATACGCGGACGATCGTACTGCTTTCGCGGAATTCCAGTCTCTCGGAATTATTGAAATCGGTTCGTCTGGCAACCGATGCTCAAAGTATCTTCCTACTGGATTATATAACGTATAGATATTACGTAATCTCTTGCCTACATATAGGACGACTGTTTCGTATACAGACGACTCAACCGTATTGTGAAGCAGTAAGGCGAATAAGCCTGATCGATATACGTATGCATATATATGTATAGTATATATAGATATATATATTTTTTTATATAGGGTAATCCATCCGCAGTCTATTTACATCCAGTCGTTATACACGATTCGATTCGGTGGTGTCTCTGGTGTCTGGGGATTCTTTAAAAAAAAAATTTTTTTTCTTCTTTCGAGCCACTAAGCTCGGCGACTTCTGAATAGAATGAAAAAAGAGTGAACGTTAAAAAGGGAAGGAATGGTGGAGGAGAAGAAAAAAAGGAAAGCTAGAGAAGTAGGAGATTTCGCAAACCGGATAAAAATGCCGGAAAAAGCGTCGAATCACCTTTTCTCACTGGCGTAGAGAAGACCAAACCTTCGTATTCGGTTGGCTGAAGGAAAAAAAAAGAGAGTCGTCATTATCCTAGGACGCTGGGATTCATACGGGGTTGACAATGCAGCCTGGTGTTTGGCTCGACTCTTTCTTTTATTTTTCATTTTCCTTCTTTTCTCTTCGCATTGAAATCGATGACGTACCGAGCGCGTTGGGTATGAATCATATACCCACTGCAGTACCAACCTAAGGTTTGGACCATATGTATAGAAGCCATTGATTCGTACCTTTGTGGTCGTGCGTATACTGGCCCATACAAATATGCGACTGTGCCGGTTTGTCCGTGTGAAACTTAAGTAACTACGAATAGACTCGAGATGCAAATGAGCCACGAAGGGATTACGATTGGTACATCCCTGCGTCCTCGTAATGACAACTCGTCTTCTTCGTCCCTGTGGAAATATCCAGTGAATTGGCGAATGGCAGCATCGAAGGAAAGGAAGTGTCTAAACACGTGGAAAAATGTTTTCTGACGAGTCCTTGTCGTTACGTTTTATATCGTAGAATTTACTTGAAATTACATGTACTTGACAACGCAATGTCTTAAAGTCATTTTTAACGGGTTTAATGGCTGATAAGTTTTCTTTAAGGCGTCTTACGGATGACTTTTGGACATAATGTATTTTCTCGACAGTTATTTTGCAACGATTTGAAGTTAGTGCGATTTTTTGCTTTCATTGTTCATTGTCAAAGTTACGAGTGACTGTATGAGGCATACAGAATAATGAACGTTATTTCTATATTTGGATTTTCATTTATATTATGAAATAACACGGGACTTGTACGACGAGTAATTTTATGTATTATTTAACTTCAGTCTGATTCGTCATGATGCTGATTAATGAAATTTTACTGATCAATGACGGCTGACGGTGCATTTTAGAATATTGAAATCATTGAATTTTCAATTTCTGGTTTGTCGTATAAATATCCATTTTCTAGCAATCGTACTGTGAGATATTCATTTATGTTGAAATCGTACATGAGTTCATTATAGTTAAAGATACTTAACCTTGACACGATCTATAATCACTGTTCGTAATTATACGGTGGCTCGAACAGTAATCTTAAAGGTCAACTACGCTTTCAAAGCAATGGATCAATGTCCAATAAACGTCACGATTTATTTTAAGAGAAACCGACACTCGCTTCTACTCGCCGTACTTACTTTCTCGCAATTTCCAATCGATACCTCAAATCTTTGAGTATTCCTGTAGCGGCTTTTTTTAACGCATGCGATAGCTGACGCAGACTGTTTCAATGGAGGGTTCGGTAGCCCGTATGCTAAACTGTGAAGCTTCAATGGCAGCCTAGGGAAAGTACCTGCAATCTTGACTTCAGACGCTTACAGCAGAGGAATTTCTGTGCGGCAAATATAAAAAAAAAAAGAATGATTCGGTCGGCTCGAAATTTTGTTTACACTTTCATTATTACGATTTCTTAATTTTCAATTCTTCCGTCACGATTGACGTGTCTCCAAGTATATAGACGTGGACGCAGTACGAAAACTATTTAATCGTAAGAAAAAATAGGATTTTTTGAATTTTCAAATTTATCAGACTACATGACTTAAAAATATATTTACTTTAGTTAATTTTTATCGAATTGTACATACAATACATATAAATACGTAATCGTAATTGAAAAGTTATGTCTGCAGAGACACAGTAGCGCGTACAGGAACTGTTCTAAATTTTTTTAAATTTTAACGATTCGCACAGAGGCGGATAATGTTTTTTTTTGTTATCATATATTATGTACCAGAGATAATACCGTAGATGGCAGTACTCGTAAATATTTAAAGTTACAAAGTTCAGAGTGATAAACAATTAGAGATATTCGTTACATGCAAGAATTATTTCACTTTTTTCTCTCGTTAATAAGTCGAGAATAAGCTTCATTAAGTCTACAGTGAAATCTCAAGGAAACCTTGGCAGACCTTTGCTCTTCGTGTTTTACATGATAGGACGTCTCGTATCCCTCGACTTCAGGTTATTAAACTACTTCTGCCGTAGGACAATTTCCTATGTAATACTTGTCTATCCCGGGTAGGTCTTTCCCAGGTCCTTCGTTATGCGAGATATTGTACCAAAGAAAGAGACGCATGACAGCCTTTTCGTGGAACTGTGGAACCGTGGAATCACGAAGCAAGTCTAGAAGACCTTACGAAAATTGTTATTATCGTAAACCACAGAGAAAATTACCAGTGCCTGAGAAGCATATTTACCTAAGAAAAGATTTTAATTAAAACGAACAAAATACTGGCGTGGAACGTGTACGTGTGTTTACATGAGAATACATGTATGTACGGTGGGGTACAAAAAAAAAATTGACGATATATCTATACCTTACACTATACAGGCTCTTATGTATCGCTCTGTACGTATGTTTATCATCCGTTACACGTACCTAACTCTCGCTCAGCGTGACTTTCTTTTATTATGTCCCAAGCAATGTATCTAACGAAAATTAAAGATAAGCAAATGAATTATGTGCACGTCCCATACGATACAGTCATTTGTAGTTGGGTCCCAGAGTTCAAAGGCATTACGATAAATAAAAGTAGTCACTCTTGAAATTGTCATCGTTACACCCGACAACACACTCCCTTTGTTATCGTGATAAGTGGCTCCGATTCGATTAACGCGTATCTTTAACAGTCAAGAATTCCCAGTGACGCCCGAGAACGTATGTTTCTAATATCTAATAGGTTCTTGGGTGAGCATAATGTCTTCTGCGTGTACTTGGAACTAATCACATGTACCTAATGCCATTAGATGAAATCCAACTGGAAATGGGTGCTGGCGATAAAAAAGACTTCCTAGAACGAGGTACAAAATCGGAGTCGATTAGTAGCGCTATCTTGAAATTTTTCTTGGAGAAAGAAAGAAAGAATTTGTGAAATATTTTTATTACAATTTTTTTTGGCCTTCTTACACTTGGGATACAGAAGCGACGGGGGAATTTTAGAAATTTTTATTTCACCCGCATCTTCCAGCAGGTGCAATTGCCCTTAGAGGTTATCGCTGTACTTTTACTTTATCCGGTTGGCTTACCTCGCCATTCTGCTGTCGATTAAAAGTGTAAGAATCTGTTGACGCTGCGCGTCGACGTCGGCCATTCGAGGGGACGAATGAGGATACCGAGGGGGTGCTTGGGCTCCTCTTGGTGGTTAACTCGAGTTAAAAGACTTTTATGTCTTCATATATCTTTGCTCGGCATTTCTTCGTTGCCTTGACACAAGGAGCTCCAAACCTGGGAACCCATTGCGTTCCAAGCAGAGCTAACGAGCGTAAGTAGCTTTATGAACCCTCGAAATTTTTATGACTGGGACGCGGCAGAGTATAGCGTCGCTCTTGCTACGTTGTTATTAAAATCACTTGGGGAAAAATGTATTCCTAAGCTATTATTTACGTGGACTTTACTTTCGTGACTTCGTTTGACCTTGTCTCGGTTTTACATAATTTAGCCTACTTCATTTTTTACAGTTTTGACTTCACTTTATAACGATGACTTTCGTTTACGCCTTAACCTTATTTTTCGATTACGGTTCCCTTGCTTTGTTTGCACTATACGCGAATACAAAACGAAATAGCGTTTATCGAGGCACCGCCGATTTTAATTAACCACACAGATATTTTGAGTCTCATTACTTATCTGGATTTTTGAAATTTATGGCTTTATATAACTTCACCGTGATAAGAATGGTTGAGTCTTGAGGAATGGTTGGTTTCTGCAGCAACAAGGAGCCTTCGTTTACGTACTTGAAACTACCTGCAGCTGCAAATAGTCCTACGTGCCAGAATCTCACAGAGAAAAGTTATCGTTCTAATTTGAGATCCACGGGATCCTCGAGTATAGAGACATCCTAAGGATCGTCCAGGGGTCCCACAAGGATCCCGCGTGTCAAAACCCTTGTGTCAGTCCCAGCGGGTAGCACGAGTCCAGCACCTTCCAATAATTATCATGGGCTCCTCTACAGTGCCGTTCAGGAATCCTTCGTATTGACCGCTGCCAACCTTCGAGGACCCGTACAATTCTTCAGCCCCTCTTAGTCCAATCCACGCCTCGGTACCTCAGTACTTGAACCATTCCCTCAATCATGGGAATTCCCAATCCTCGGCAAATCCTAATACGTTCCGTAGCAGATTGCTACGCTTTATAGTTGAGAACTAGCCTTAAAGGTTCCCTTTGTCAAATACTTTTCTCGAAGTTTCGCGCGACTTGTATTCAAGTTAATGAAAATAAGTATAAACATATGATGTCCTGGGGAAACACGTCTGGAAAATGTAAAAGACTCGACGATACACTTCGGTTTGGGTGGTTCACAATTTTCGGATTTTCATTTACTTTTTTTTTCGATTTGTCTGATTTTTACCGATTGATAAGGAAAATTTATAGTAAACATAAAAATTCGATGAACAGAATCATGGATCTTTTGTGTAATACTTGAATATACACGAATATTCGCAATGCACCACTTGGAGGTATTTTGTCCATTTGATTTCAATGGACCGGACCGGGACCGTCCTCGGATAATGCGTTTATCGTGATTAACCTCATGTACACACAACAGGCAATTGATAGATCCGATTAAATAGTATATTGTGTGACGAGGGCCGAAACAAGACGATTTCAGATTAGAGTGAAGTTGGCTGCTCGAGCCGTAGACCGAGGGCTGACATCATCCAGAGTCTGTAATCGTGTTTTATTCCGTGTTTATATACTATATTTTTCACATTGGCTGCATTCGAACTGGGAGTTTTAATGTCTGGGGCCAGTCGAAACGAGAGGCTTACATTGACCAAATACAATTCTTCACCTTTTTCTTTCTTATTGGCTCTGCGCTCTAGAGAGCCAAGTGCCAGAAAATACGATTCTGACAGGTATGAAATGAAGTCAGCAACTAATTTAACGGGCAGAAAGTAGAAGTTTTTTGCCCGTTAAATCGCATCGGTCTTCAAATTGTCTCGTTTCGGCTGGCTAAACAGACATTGAAAATCGCCGTTTCAATGCAGGAAATGCGAAGAAATATTTCCAGTCGACCCAAAAACTACGTGAAGCGTCCCTCAGCCTAGATGCACAATAGTAATTCATAATGGACTAAAGCGACGAACGAAAGTCTTCCTCTTCCATGAGCTTCTATGTATTTCGTGTCTCCCTCGACGTTACGTCAATGCAAAATGTCGAATCATTCCTCTGACATTTTTCATGTTGATTTTGATCAGTTAATCTTGCACGAAGGTTCCATCCGCGCAGCATGCAATTCCCACGCGTTTCTGTCGTCCGTCCAACTCGCCGTTACATTATCATTATCAGCTTCAGACAGCGTACGATCGAATATCAATAACAGCAATTCGAATGAAATGAGCGCCTGCAAAACCCTGGAAAGAAATTGTTATCTGTAATTTGCATAGAGGATCGACGTAATTTTATAACGCGGCGGAAGAACATCAAATGGTAAACATATGGCGTTTCGTGCGGTTCGTAAGACGTCATTTGCACAATGGAAAAATATTACACCTGACGATACCTAATAATAATGATAATACGAGCGTAGTTACTTTACCGGCAACATTATATTTACGACTTCAATGAAACCTTCTGGCTTTTGATTGTTATACGCGAAGGCGTAACTGCGCGTCTTCATTAATACATTTTGCGAGGGAATATATTAATGTACATACTTGATATATTTATACCGTTGTCGCCACTTTATACGTAAGTATAAGTTTTTTTTTTTTTTTTTTTCGTTATCAACATTTTTTATGTCAACATTTCGAACACCAATGTAATTTTCAAATATACCCATTGAACATTTTCTTACTCAATTCTTATCGACAGAACAAATAAAACGTAATCTCATATTCATAGAAACATAGCGTTATAAAGTTCGTCGTTAACAAAGAAAGCAGTCTATTTAACGAGTGTAGAGTTACCATCCTTTTCACGAGCATCCTCACAATACCCTATCGATTCGCTTAGTGACGGAACCGTATACATAACAGTTACCAGACGAAGCATTCTCGTTTAATCTATTGATTATTATTGAATCACACAGAAGGAACCCGTTCGAATTCCTCGTAAACGTTCGATCGCGCATTCGCAATTCCATCAGATATCTATACGTGTAAATATATTTACGCCCGGGATGCACGTGCATAATCTGTGGGGTTTTATGGCTTGATTTGTCTTCGTTGCAGCGACCGTGCCGTATCGCATTAATACGAGGCTTTGATTTGCACACGCGTTATCTCCACGTGAAGTGAGTGTTGGTTGGGAAAGTGACAGTATGGATTCAAAGAGAGGATATATAATCGGTATCTCATACAGAATGCAAGAGGGAACCGAAGGTATAACCTCGTGATAGCTGGACGTGCGTGATCCTCGTGGAATCGCGTGGCACCGGGAGATCACATTTCTAAACCGGCCCCTCGAATCTCCGTTACCGTAGACGCACACGCCGCGCTGCGGTCGCCATTGGCTATTCCCATATTCTCTCCATTTGGTCGCCAAACCCACTTGACACGATATATTCTGTCTGGTGAAAAGTGTCAACTATTTTCAATTTTTACTTGATTTATCACATCCGAGCAGCGCACGGATTTTGCTGCAGTGCTATTAGCAGTTGATTAATTTGATCTTTTATTTAACTCTTTTTTTTTTCACAACACGGGATAACGAGAATTCTGCCGAGTTAAACGAGTCTATTGTATTTGGCTTTTTGCTTTCTATGCTCGTACCGGAATTTCAGCGTTTTTAATTAACGCGTCGGTACTGGCAGTTCGTATGTGACGATACACATAATTCTTGGCATTACATCAAACGCATGTAGAACTTTCGGAATTGCGAATTGTCATTATCCGGCGAGAAATACAGTGGGCAAGATGCTCGTGAGACTTTGGACTCGATAACTGCTGTGTAAATTATTGAGAATAATTAATTCCTAAGAAAAGTCACCGTGCAGAGAATTCATTTACAGAAAGATTTTTTAATTCTCGTAATCATTATTTGAGCTCTTATGCTTCGTAAGAATGAACATAATCTTTACTTTCATACGCTCTGATGTGTATTGTTTTTTTTTTTTATTTACGCGCGTTAGCTATCACAAGAGGTTTTAAGAGTAATGCGATATCTTTCACGTGAAAGTTGAGACTCGTTTATTTCCACGATCTTATTACACTGATGTATATGGTTGCAATATTAATATAACGCAATTTTATCACAAGGGAGGCACTATGTAAATAACCTGGCAACCTACTTCACGTTATAAAATTCCGTCAGCGTTACTCATCGAGCAGACAATACGATTGTATGGTAAGAAATACGAATGAATCGAATTATATGACAAATGATATTAACGTTGAACATTTTTTTTTTATATCACCCGTATACTATACACGCACAATTTTTTCTATCCAATATTATCGCGACTACTGTAAGTAAGGACTAATAAAGTATAAATGGAAATGACTACTACAGGAAATCTATAAAGCTCCTACGCGCGAAATACCAATTGAAAATGCTCCAGGTGTTCTCAGTGCCAAAGACAATTGGCATTCTGAAGCAGAAGATTCCCGTTAAGTATTAACGGCAATTAGTATCTCGAGGAACGTTGACTCCAGCTAGGATGCAAAGGAGCCTCCTTTGGTACGTGCAAATCCTGCTCAGCTCGAGTCGGCTCTTATCGACTAGGGGGTCAACCGTGAACGTAATCGTGCAAAAGGGTGCACGTCTAACGTGGCGTATTAGAACGAGCATGGTAATGAGAATCGCTTTTAATTCTAACATTTTTCTGTATTTCCCTATTAGGCTATCCATAAAGCCATTGCGCTGGCTGTGTTTCTAGCTCGTGAGACTCAAGAAGATGCTGTACGCTTTTTTTTAATCTTTAACTTCTTATCTCCGCCCTCGTTCCAGTATTACTGTATAAGTTTTATATTTATAACCGAAAACATTGAAAGGACAAAAGTAAACTGTAACCGAGCATTGTAAACTGGAATTGCTAAAATCGCCACGTCGCCCTGGTTATTTGTATTGTATTTTGCTTCTGGGGAATTTTACAGACGAAAAAAAAAGAAAAAGAGTGGAAGAAAAAAAAAGTAATTACAAAGGGCGAAATGCGGTGAAGCCGCCCCTCGAAATTTCGACCGTTTCATTCGCGACGTAACAACGGGTGACTAAATAATTTTCTGAGCGTATTTCGCTTGGATTTACTTAAAAATTTACTAAAAAATCGCTTGGATTTACTACAACTTTCTAGCGAATACGTTTGCCCTTTAAGTGCAAACCATTTTTAACACTGCAGAATTCGAACGTTGTTGGCGCAAAAACAATAATTTCGTTTCCATGCTGTAGCCTGTAACCCATATAATAAAGCATGCACGAAGGCAACGGCAACTTCGTGTTGATATAATTAACGAAGCTGCAATTCTATACAACGTGGCATGAATACGAATTGCTGTATTCCTGCGCGCCCATTGAGGTAGCTTATACAAGCGGGGATGGTTCGAGTTCGTTGTTCCCGCAATATCTTGTCCATCGACTTACACAACGTGCAGTCGGCTCCTATTTACTGAGCAAAAGCATCAAGAGGATTTAGCTTTACCTCAGCATCCCTGGTGCAGGATAATGAAAGTGGAAGAAGCTTCTTCTGTAATTGTAAACTATAAATTCGCAGAGTGCCAACGAGTTACGTCGATACGTCGAATAGATTCTGACGTTATATGAAATCATTAAAGAGGCGTATATCTTGGAGAATATTTATCGATGCTTATCTCGAACATCCTGGTTACGTAAATTCACGTGCTATAAATCAGTGTCTCTTATTCTTCTGGACTGTAGCACTTTTCTCTATTGTTAGATACAGATACCCTGTATACATCAAGAGAAAGTTAGCCCTTAGAAAGCTCACACGCGAGACACGCTAATGAAAGGTATTTCAGAGGCAATGTATATTTGCGAAAGAAAAAAGAAAAATTCTTCTGAAAGGATAAGAAAAAAAAAAGGCAAAAAGGCGAGATAGGCTTCCGAATAAATTGGCAATACGTTCAACGAGTGTAAAGTCGATCCGTATTTTCGTCCCAGTGTCATAGGTGTTCCCCGTGGTGAAAAGGTCCTTAGAAATTCCACCCGCATTCGTTCGTTCCGTTTGAAAATACGAGCGACAATGATGAGCGAATGCCTTCCACTTCTTTTCAATGGGACGTCCTTGTCTTGAGCACGAGACCTCTCGAGGAACGAGATCCGACCCCGAAGACGACAGTGGACTAACTTTTCGAACAGGACGGCTAACCTTCTCGGCCGCGTCCTCGGCTTCATCCTCAGCCTGCTCACGCTTGGCAACCCGTGCAGGAAAGCAGCACGGAAAAGAATAGAGGGTCGAACGAGACCCGGCCAGAGAATAATGAGGGTTTCTCAGGTATACGTCTCGCGCGACCCGCGCTTTGCCGGCGGGTGCCTGCTGCCTGTCTGCCTGCTTCTCGGACTGTGCTGAACTATTTATGGGGAGTGCGTCAGCGTGGGGATTTTATGAGAAATTGAGGAAGAGAACCCGACAAGGCGGACAGGCTGGATGTCCGAATTAAAACGGCATACGCATGGCAAACAAATGATTAGGTGCCCGAATAGTAGACCTTAGTGTAACCTTCTGCGAATTTTATTTATTATTATTAGTGTTGGTTTGGGCTATCAAGAAAAAAGGGTTTCTGATTCTGAATGACGTAATAGTTACTGAGCGATGCTTACCGAATCAGACAGGAAGAGGCTACGTTATTGCGTATACCTGCATCGCGTTTCGGTTTTCTCCAATTACGTTTCAATCCCAGGAACCTTCGATCGAGCGTGACCGGTTCTAGGTTCCCATCCAATACGACTTCCTCTCCATTTTTTTTCCGTCCCTTCCTGTTACCTTTCTCATACCTATAAAGAAAATTCGCACCGCGCCCGATACTCTCGTAATATACCAGAAGAACGTATATACCAAATATCTCCATGCGATTTGTTGACTTGCTCGTGCACACTCTAGTGAGAATTTCGCAGGACAAACATATTCAAACGCGTCGTGTCATATTTGATGTCACTCTAATTTTGGAATCTTGACTAATTCACAAACTGCATCGAGCAACTGCATGACGCAAGTAAATAGTATCTGGGAGATAGACGCTTTAAAATATACATGACAGAAGACACTGATATTTAGGAACAACGCGCATCCATTAGCCGGTGACAAATTGAAGGATATAAAGAAATCGAAGATAAATGCATCGCTCGAGATAAGACTTATTTATCTCCATTAAACGGATATTTTAATAGTGAATGGGATCTTCCATTTAACTTGGGCTTCTTTGTCGGACAGGCGCCATATCGGTTGTATAACTGTGCGTGAATATATATGTACTCCTCGCTGCATATCTTTATGTAAACGAATTCCGATAAGGAAGACGACGAAACGCTCTGCGGATAACAAAGGAACGGGTTGTCCTATCCACTGCTGCCCACCGTTACGGTCCCAAAGAGTCGTCTTCCAAAAAATTCATATTTTACTTCGGTTCCAGGAAAATGTCCTCGGACGTCTAATAATCGAAATCTTCGTCGAAGTGCGCAGTTTCTTAAAGAGCGTCGCGTACAATTCTCAGGCTGATAACTATCAACTGGCAACCGTCAACTACCTTATTCTAAGCGATGTCTGCTTTACATGTTTTAAGAAAGTTGGAAGCTAAGGGTTAAGGGAGCGGAACAATTCAAGTCTGGCGTTTGGAGTAGAAGGGTTGGAGAAGGTATGATTTTTTTGAGTTAGGTTTTTTTGGAAAAGTAGAAAGTATGAGGTATTCAGGAAAATAACGGAATGTCTTAGTAGGGATTAACGTGTAAAGGAGCAATATCAAAGGAATAATAGTGGATGGATTTTTGTGGGAGCTGAGGATTGAGAATGGGTTAGAAATAGGTCGCGGAACGTGACACCACTAGAAAAATATTATCAACGAAGCGAACGTAATGGACACCCTTTAGCAAACAAATGACCATATGGATTACCTTAGATTTTTTTATCTCAAATCTCGCTAACTTATTTACGTTACTTGAGTCATTGCTGTTTCGGACTATAGTTTTGATTAGGGCTGTCGCAAACAAAACTTCCGTATCAAACGTCATCCATCAACGTATGTCCATAATACTAGAATATATGATAGTATGGACGTATGTCCATAATACCGTGATATCCTATTGGGTCTACGTTACGTTATGCTTACGAAAGTTTTGTGTGGGAAATCCGTCAAAGATAATATGCACTGAACGCGTAGAGAGAGAGAGAGGCTCAGGTCCTAATGCATTACGGGGGTTGAAAATGTTAGCTTAGAGGACATTTTGATCAGCGCTGTATTGTTGTGAGAAAATAATGACTCTACTAAGAAATTCAAAATGCGACCCTGAATGTAATAACGTACTCAAAGACGACGCCAGGGGCAGGACTTGACTTTTTACCTTAGCCACGGAAGAAAGCAAATTGCTGGGTGAACCTGAGCACTGGGATTTCTTCGGAGCTCACGACAACAATACGCAAATGCAAAATTATTCAAGCGTCAACGCTGACAAATTCTGAGCGCAAATCGAGTTACTCGTTCCCAAAGCACCGTAAGGTTACGGGATAAGGCAAGGTATAGTAACCTTTCTCTCTTTCCTTCTCTCTCGCTCTATACCTTTTTTCGCTATTCTTTATCCTATCCTCTCTTTATCTTCCAAATTCTCTTTTCCTCTTTCAAAGTTTTTGCTACATTTTCCGATTCCTAGCGGAATGAAAACCTCATGCTTCGGAAGAAAGACAATCGCCGAGCTTTCAAGTTAACTCGATCACACGGATAGAAATGACAGTCGGGATTCGCAAAAACGATGATTCGGTTAGCCTAATGAATAATTTTATGACACATTTATTCGTTCCTATGTAAATATAATGTTTCTCGTTAATTTAACCAGGCACAATACGTCCGATAAGGTGACAAAGTTTATAAATATTTTAATAGACAGTCACTACGTGGTTATCAAAAATATTTAAAATTCCTGTAAACAGATTCGTTACTATAACTCGCACATGAAATTTCACTGATCCCCAAAGGTTTGCGAAGATTATTCGTGACTTTTGCGTGTTTTTGGGTTGGCGCAGAATGTTACGTTACTCCGTCAATGTTACATACACTGTCTACCCATGGAATTCACTCGCGTATCCCTAAGCCACAAACTCGGTCGGTTGAAAGTTTCCGTGCTGGATAATTAGATGATTGCGGTGAACCATTTAACGGTGGGTTTACATTTGACAAATTTGCCATGGGTGTAAGGATTAATAATGATAAAGAGAGATGTATCTATACTATAAATACCCATCGGCTTCGTAGAAGAGGATGTCAAACTTTTCATCCCGAAATTCCGACTAAAACGAATCACGCAATTTCCTACGTTGTAAACGCTTCGCCGGAAACTCCAAACTCTCGAAAGGAGGAAGCGTTGGTGTCGTCTTATCTTCGTTGCTCAACCCCTCGTATGTATGTAGGTGCGCATTACCGTTAATTGCTACCTAAATCCGAAATTACATCTAGGAGGTAGTTGCGTTGAGTACGTCAAGTCGTTAACTGTAAACAGATAAAATTTTCAAAATTTCCGATCATACGTAGTTCGGAACTACCCAAACTTTACGGTTGCAAATCAGTAAAGCCGCTGCTGTTGTACGCAATCGATAAATTACACGTTCATTTAGCTTTTTTAATTTCACAAACACCAGTCATTTAGAAGTCTCTCGTTCCATTAATTTACATATTGGAATCGAACGACGGTAAAAACTACGAGAACTAATTTCGACGTGGAGAATTTGAAAGGGGATGAAAAAAGGAAGAAGAAAAAACAATATTCTACACGAAAGGACCATCTTCCCATCGAAATACCTTTTCCAATACAAAACCGTAACGATGATCCCCTTGTACCTTCTTCGTTCTTTGCCCGCGGCCAAGAGCTTCGATTTCGTCTCTTGAACGACAGTCATAAGACAGCGTACCTACTCGTTTCACCATTTTTAAAGATACATCCCATCCGAGGAAAAATATAGGTATAGATAATATCATTTTCAATGAAATCCTTGTCAAATATACCGTAATAAAGTATTATAGTAAAAGTTCCATAAGTGACTTCACGATTATAAATCTCGACCGTGTGAAAAGTGGATTCTCATAACCGAGTAATGGAAATTGCCTTACAAAGTGCAGTAAGTCGCTTCAGTATAGGTTTACTTCGTGCTAAGGCCCTATCCGCATTCACTCTTCGCCACGCTCTAATCCAGAGGTTCAACAATGAGTCTGGACTTGACCGTTGACCCCAGTGCACATTGTATACCGCGGTGGGGCTTGTCACGGGGACTTTGCTCGTCCGGCGTCCCATGCGAGGAGGGAAGTTGCCCACGGTGTGAAAGTGCTGCTGCTTTTCGTTGAGAGTCAAGTCGCCGGGGCGAATATCGATTCGAGAAACCTGACGTAACGCCCCACGAGGGTTTGAGGGTAACGAGGCTGCACTTGAAAGTTCGGTTTACCACGGTCAGAGAGAACGACGACGAGCACTCACGGTGAGACTCGGAACCAGCGCGGAAACCAATCAGTGCCAATGTATTCGACTTTTATGGATAGGCTCATTTCTTTTCCTTTTTCTCTTATTCCTTCCATCCTTATCACGATCGTGGAGGCTGCTTCCGATAGCGCCTACGATCATCCACCGTGTCTATTCTATTTACGTGTTCGGGATACTAGGATTTATTTTTCTTCTGCTTTCGCATACGTGAATTCGGCAATTAGACGGATCTCCTCTTCTGTGCCTTTATTATTTTTTATATTTTTCTTTGACAATTCATTCCCAACGGTTCCGGCATCCAAGATAGGCTGCTTTCAACTCGAACAATGGACGATGCTCCGAGTCGTTAGCCAATTTGACTTGGGGGAACATCGTCAGAAGCGAAAGTGATGGTATACCTAATCACGGCGAAAAACGTTCACGATAAAGGGAGCATAATTGTGGGTAACGCCGGCAGGGAAAGTAGAGAGAAAGTGTATAGGGTAGGTACGTTGGGGTGCGTAGGGAGCACTGGGGTGCGTTCGCTGGCTGAGCAAAGAGGAAGAGGGTGCCTATATATTTTAGAAGCAACTCTTGGCTCCGACTTTGGGGCTGGGACTTGGTTTTGACGTCTGTCAGAATGGAATGGGTCCACGTGAATATCGTATCATCCACCGAGCCACGGAGTGCCCGTTTGCGCACGAGCGAACTTGAAGACGCTGTCAGGACTCTCCGACTGAATTTCTACGTTCGCTAATAAATACCTCGGTCCATATGAGAACATTGATCCTCGCGACCTCGTTAACATCGATCAAGTAAATAGCATCGATTCCAATCGTATTCGTCAGAATCCATCCCGACGGTCGTGATCCTTTGATCTGGCCAACTACTTATAGTATCATTGTTCGAAACAAAGTGCAAACTATTCCCTATACCAGGACAGTCCAGTGGCTCGTGAATGTGCGCTGAGATACATCGCTGCTCGTTACAGCGATCACTCGGCTCCGTAACGATTGGTGGCTCGAGTGACTTTGTATTATTTCTTGAAGAGTTAACAGAGAGGATAGAAAGAACCAAGTGGAGAGAATCCTTTGCCAAAGGAAATTGGAGTCAGAGCAGATGCAAGTCTAACTCGGCAGGAAGTTGCGTGAAGGTTCTGCATTGGGCTCAAGTGCCCGAGTGCCAATTGTCTAGATTAGCTGAAGTCTTGATAGCGACTTCAGGCTGCCAGGTTGGTACCTTCACGGTGCCAGAGGGCGAACCTTCTGTGGTTACTGCTCTTTTTTACGACACACGTCGACGGCAAGACTGCGAAAGACCGAGCAGACGGTTAATACTGTGTCAACTGTTATGAGCGGTATACGTGGAACTTGAGTCAAGCAAGAATTTCTTTCGAAAATTCTTGGTCGTCTGGACGTCCCGGTGAGCTTACGGAGCAGAGCCGATCGTCATTCCTCCTTATAAAAGAAATGACTGAAGTGATATTAAAGAAAAACTCGATTTGGCTCCTTTGCAGTAGAAACAAGGGAGAAAAATTGTGACGATATCAGTAACATATTTCTTAGAAGCTTCTTCTTTAGCTTTGATTCCACTTATAATCTAGAGGTCCGTCGTGTAGGTTACTTTTTGATGCTTTATTTGCATACGAAGTTGAAGAAGCTTCGTGACTCTTGGATACTATTAGAAGGCAAAGGTCATTGTTATCAGAGATATTTTATTAATTCTCAAGTTTAAAAAAAAAAAAGAAATCCCAAAGTACCTTCCTTTGACTACTTTGACTCCTACCTTCACTTCGCACAGCCTATGTCAAACTGTTACCTTTCATTTTATCTTGACTCACTCGTCAATCTAGACGTATACATACATTGTCATACGTTAACGCAATCGCTCCTTGTAAATAGGTGCGAGACGTCGCGTCCAAACCGGAAGTGATCTTTGTCCTGGAGTCGGAACAATGCCCTGTCGGCCTACGATCAAGGGTGCAGCACTTCTACCACACCGAGATACATACCTACTTTATGTAACCGTCTCTTTTTTTTACTTTATTTGATTTGATTTTTTTTTTTCGCGATTTAATCATTTTCATTATCAGACGCGAAACCACCATCCTATATTCTACAATGATATTTCGGTCCTTTGTAAATTACGAATATCACCTGTCTACCGAAATACATTTGAAATAATAGGCTCTGACCAGTGTATAAAAAGAGTTACAAGGGTAACGCGAATTGAAAGTAAAAGTCCTATTTACAAGAAAGCACAGCGCGGCGTGGTGAATCACTTGAAATTCTTTAATTAAGTAAAAGCATCGGACTTGGAGATCGCACAATGAGGTTGCAGGAACTATGGGTAAAATAAGTCGGAATACGTTCTATCCGTTAAATAAAATATCCGTGATAAGAGGCGTGAAGCACGATTTTAAGACGGCAGCAGGATTTTTCATTAACTTCTTACCGGCGGAACGAACGAACCAAGAGAATACAGAAACGTGGCTAATCTCTATTGGGTCTATGGAGTTGAAGAGATACATATTTCACGGTGTGTGCCAGGAGTAGCAACAGCAGCAGTCACGGTAGCAGTACAGCTACCGGTAGTCTTTATCTTTTTTATCCATCAACCAGCTGACTGTACACACTTCCTGTGACCACCATGTTCGTGCCCACCTTGGAACTTGCGTATCTACGCCACATTACAGATACGCCACTGCCCGGCTAATGTTCCCATCTCTTTACCATATGAAGATCTTTTACACATACGAGACACGTACTGGATCTACTAACGCGTCGAGGCTTAGGATTCCATGCCTCTTTTGTCAGCACCTATCAACCCAGCTCCTATTTTTATTTATTTATTCCATTTTGATCTTCTTGTAAAAAAAGGCATACACAAAAATTAAATTTTCTTTCTTCGAATGCTCGTGGCTATAGTGAGAACGTTATGAAGTCTATGGGCGGTTTTGCTGCGAGGCTAACTGGCAGCCTCGTTATATCGTTGGACAGATAATTATAGAACGTCGCACAGAAGTGAGAAAGCGTCGCGACTGATAATCGCAGTGCCGACGGGTGAGGCTCGATGCGCTTTGTTTAGCTTTTCCTTTAACTTAACGATTACGTAATCGCGAAGAAGAAAAATGCAAGGGGGCCGAGTGTAATTGAATTCTAAATATAGAATGATAAGATATCGGTAGCTGTCGCATTCCAGGACGGCAGGCATATATAGAAGTCTCGTGTGAATAGACGCTTTGAGCGAGAGAAAATGTTTGCGCAAGACTCGTTAGAGATTCGCTGAGGTAATTATAACCTTGGATAGTTCTATAGGCGTGAGCTATTACGATCCTGTCTGTGCACCACACCCGAAATGATAACTATCACCGTTAGAAGTAATTGGCTGATGCCTCTGTGAAAATTACTGCGGATCATCAGACTTGATACAGCCCTGGTAGAAATTTATTATTAAAATCGAGAGCCTCTGCAGGTCCTAGCTAGGTCTATATTAATTGGTCCAGTGGGCTCCTAGACAGACCCTGGACCCACGGATGAATATACTGGAGAAATTCCTTTATTTCCCTCGAGATTACAAGAGACTATTATTTCTTTATATAAATAATTTCTTTCGTGATACAACAAAAAAATGATAGTATTATCATATTATCGTATTACGTTATCAAATTTTAATTTCAATTTTATACTGCCGCCAGCTGGACGATAAGAGATCTCGGAGATATCAAAATTAGGACTGTAGACCCATCGTGCCTATACTGTAGGACAAAATTGTATACTTTCAACTGAAATATTTGTATATTTTAACGCACGTATTGTCTATGCCATTTATTCCCTTAGACGATAGTGTAAGCGCGTTCGTCATAGAGCAGCGTGACGGCACATGGAGGCCAGGACCTATTTTCTGCGCAGCAATAACTAACCTTCGTTAACAATGGATTAACCCCTAGTTAAGATCGGGTTAGGCTAATGCATTATTGAGAGGGTCTGGTTCGTGTATAGCCCATGGTCATATTGCGCGAATAATTTGTAGCCATCTGCTGCCTACGAGGTATCTATTGTACCGACAAGGTAAATAAAACGCCCTTATGTACGCACTTTCATTACGTTCAAGCGATTCTGTTCACTGGTCTCGCTGGTCTTGCATGTAACGCGTAGGCAAGAGGCAGGATCATCGAATTTGTAACGCGAGATGTCCGTCACGCGGTAATTGGACGTAGCTCATCGTGAACGCACGAATGTACTTCGAAATTGATATGAAAGGAGAAAGAATTATACTGCGAGCCATTTTCTATTAGGAATGATTTACCTGAGTGCAATCAACTTGAATCCAATCTGCAAATCGAATCAGTGCAAAGGCAATACGGTGTTTATGAAATCGTGTATAGGTATATATTTTCAGCTATATATAGGTATATCGTCAGGGAGTTCAAGGCAGAGACGCGGGCGGTTAGCCTGTTGTTGATGGGTGATACGCCTATGCGATGTTTCACATTCAAGAGCTCTTGCAACCCTCTCTCTTTCAACCCCTCTTTTCACCTCTCTCAAGAGGAATTGAACGGGCGCGGAGGGTTGGCGGTGGGTGATCCCTGGTTCTTCCACGCTCGGGGCTAAACAGCATCACCCTCTTTTTCCAACGAGAAGGATTTTGACTGACGTTACTCAAATTAAGGGGCATTCACCGAAAATCACGACCGGAAAGATTCAGCAGCGGAAAATATTTGAAGTTAGCCTTGAGCTAGACGCACGATAATACACGGGACAAAATTGTTGCGTCGCGCAGGGGTCTGGAGATTTTTTACAGTGACTCTTTCGGAATCTACAATTTCATCTTGATGATCTTTAATATCTGGTCCCTCCACTGAAATTTAACGGATCATACGTGAAAAATTATACGAGAATCATACAAGTTGAAAGTCGATGTTACTCTGTATGTATATTTCTATTGCGAGTTGGTACATCTTCGTACTATCTCCGTGCTCGTAGTTCCTCCAGTTGTTTGGAACGTTTCGAAATTCGTAGCAAGTGCATCATGAACTCAGATCCGCGTGCGTTGAATCCCGATGTTGTTGCAGCATGCATTCCCCAAGGAGATTCCAGTAGGCGCTATGCATTTCCGCATTCCAGAGACGTTTTGTTCTTTGCAGTGAATCCAGCGAATGTAAAGAAACTGGCCACCGGGTCTCTCTCTCTCTCTCTCTCTGTCCCTTACGTCTAGAATCGTGTAGGAAAGCTGAAGGGGCAATGGACCGTATTATATGGACTCCCGTGTCTTACAATGAGGCCAGAACTAAGCCTGTGAACTTCCCTGGTCCAAGAGACTACATGAAGAAATAATACCGCAAGAGTGCATCGCAGAGCCGTAGGATTAAGGGCCCCAAGGGTTAGCTCTACTCAGCGCCATAGGACGCCCGGCGTTGGGTCGCCCCGACTAATTCATTCGGCCGATGCAGCCAGGTGGTTGGCTTCACTAAATCCCATGGATTGCATCGTTCCCTTCGCATCCTAGTTCGCCGAGTACATTGTGCCCTTACGCAGCCTTACATTCCCCGGTTGGAATTACGTTTTCACTACCCTCTGCTGTGTATATACGAGGGGCTGTACATACATACTTTCTCTTCACCCATTCGGTCAATTTACCTGATAGCCCTTACGCTGTGGTCTCGCATTCTTGCCTTCTTGCAGTAGGGCTCAGTCGCGCGCCTCAGGCTCTAATTGTCAGGCATCCATCCAGTGCTCTTTTTGTTTCTTGTGTACACACCCTTATTCCTTCTCTCTGATTTGTGCACCTACCGGAATGAAAACGCGCCTTGACAGTTCTCCAACGAAATCCGCACGCGAAAGAATGACCCGTCCAGGCCGAGCCTCATTGTGTTGGGTTTCGCAGGAGAATTGCCACCGTGGAAATATACACGTCACGGTTTCACCATAGCCACTTGGACTTGGAATTAAGATATTTTGGAATTGCTCGTGCGAATCTTTATCCAGCAATTACATTGAAATTGCTGATCAATTAAGGAACATAGCTATTCATTCTTACCTTATAGGCACACATTGGGGCTTTTTTAGGTTGGTACTTTCAATCGACCACGGAATCTCTTGACAGCCTACCATTGGGCGCTAACGCCTGGATAGATATGAGTCTTACCAACTCATGTGCTTTGCTTATTTCTCTACTTCACTTTTCTTCCTTGTGCTTGATCCTGACTTTGTGGAAACGTACATTTTCTCGACGTGGAAAATGAGCGCGGTCAATGAATTCGACACGAAGAGATGCCCCGCAAAATGGATTGACTCCCACGAAATTGTGTATTTCGTTCCAGAGTGACGGGCGAGCTCACGAGGACGGTAACGAACCTTTCTAATCGCTTGAGGCTACTTTTACTTTTCCTGATAAAAGTGCACCGACGGAAGCGGAGCTTCGTGCAGCCGCAAACAAGCATTCGCTCGCGGTTTTTCACTCTGCCAAGCGTATAAAGGTTGAAATTAAAATAAAGGAAAGCGAATGAGAAACAGAAACGGAAATTATACGATTGCCTCGATGGTCCTCCGCTGAGCTACAGCGAATGAAAAAGCCTCTCGTCCACCTGCTTCCATATCCACTTTCATCCCCAGACAGCCCTCGTTTCTCTTACTCCGCCCCATAATCGCACACGCAACATCACCGGAATATAACTGCCTTCCACGTGTATAAGAAAACTCGTCTCTCACGTAAAGCGAACTCGTCTTATCAATTTTTTGAAACGTGTATTTTTTTTTCGAAAATTTTGTAAATTAATTTTGAAACTTTTGTTTACTTCTGTTCTTACTCAAGATTATCGTATGGATATACTTAATGGATATTTATTGTCTTTGAGCTAACTTTTGCTGCTTTTCTTTAGTAAAATCTTAACGACGAAGTGTCTCCGTATCGGTGGATTATTCAGGATTTCAAACGCGAATTTGTTTTTGCATCAGCCTGACTCCTTTTTGCGTTTCACTTGATTCGCCTCGCCACTTCTTGTAGAACGTGGGTAAAGTTTAAGCGGGAATAGATATCGCGTTAGGGGAGACGCGCGACGTAAAATAATTAACTATCTGCCACGAGAAACTTAAGAACGTTTGTTTTACTTAAAGCGTATTCCACTTCGTTTCTTTTATCTTCCTTTAACTTTTACTTCTCTTTCCGCTCCCTTCGCTATTTCTCACCGATTACGCGCAAGAAGGTATAATCTGATATCTTATTAGCTTATGCACTTAAGATTTATTATTGAATCCATTCGAGTAAACACCCTTTACCTTGGTTTCGCTCTTTTAAATATTAACAAAGAAAATTTTCACAGACTCGTCGTAATTCGTGGCATTGAATTTTTCAAAATTATCATACGCTACTTTGCACTTATCTTCTAACCGAACTTACTAAGTTATTATCAGTTGTGTGATTATTGCAATTATAAATTTTTTTTTGTTACAGGTACGTACAGCTGATCATTATAATTCTACATGCGTGAGTAAATGCATATAAAAGTATTAAATGTTAATCCTGATAAAGGAGGTTTAAAAACTTTGCAAGCATTAATTGGACAGTTAAAATTTTGCAAAATAAATTATCGACATTTGTCATTTCAAAAATGGGCCAATATCGTCCAGTTTTTTTTTCACGAACCAGTTGCGTGAACAGTAACGTCTATTAAAAATTATTAATCAAATATTCATTAGTCGAGAGAAATTCCAGACGACCATATAAATCAGCATATATCGTAATTAATAATAATTTAATAATTGTACATGAAATTACTAAATAAATTCAATAAATATTTCAGACATTTGAGTTCTATCGATTTAAAATTAATTTTAAATCCATTAGTTCCCATCGATATCGTAATTTGTCTGTACTGACGCTTGTTACCGGATCCCCGCATAACACTGTAGCACGATAAAAAATATTGGATGTACATATAATAGCCATCGTTTTCCATTCTCAAAATAATTTTTCGATTAAACTTAAAAGAAATATGCTCATGCGTCATTTACTTGAAGGACAAATTTATCCTGTCCGAAGTGCCCAGATTAATAAGCAATTACGCCCATAAAACGTGGGAATGTGTATTCATTTACAGAGCGCTTCCATGCACTTGGGACACAATGTCGCCAGACTATTTTCTTCGGGATAAATACCAAAGGCTGACGCAAGGCTTCCGTTAATTATAAAGTAAGCCGCTGCAAGTCTCTTAATTCTGCCAATAAAACAACCGCATCCCCATTCACCGAGTACACACTGATGTCACTGTTAAATGCGCGCACCTGTGCCCGCTCTCGGGAAAATAATTAAATAATAAAGATAGGGTCCAGACTGTAGCAGCCATAAATTTTTTTCTATGCGTTTTCCTAGATCGAAAAACCTTCTAGACACCTGAACACCTCCCCTTGAAGTACATATACACACCATACTGAATGACATTAATTAAAACAATTATTATGTGATCGCGCAACCGATCTCACGGAGTATTATGATAATTTCCCACGCAGCGATACACGTATCCTTCGAGACACAGTAGGTGCTTCGTATAGGAATCTTGAATAATTCATCTTTGGTATCTGACTTTGTCTCATCCTCCCTTCTAGGTTGACTAACGATTATTTTAAAAGGGTCGAAGGTCATACGAGTGCAAGACAGTGCTTATATATACGTATATATATATATATATACTTGACGTAACGGTTTCTCTTTATCTCATCCAATTACACGAGACACCGAGACATAAAGGAATGACGAAAGATTCTCAAAGTGATTGACGACAGGATGAAGGGACCCAACTGGACGAGGAACTTTCCCGTCTGAACTATGGTGTATCGCAACTTGGCTTTATCTCGATGAAAAGCTCATCCCGACGTTATCGTCGACGTCCAAATCAAACAGATGAATCGTCCGGTGCGACGTTGTCCATATTGTCAACGGAACCGCAGTGAGTTATCGCGCGAGAAACATGCCGCCGGGGCTTTTGATATTTTTCTCTATAACCACTCGAGCGCTTGACAGCTGGCAACTTCAGCCCTCCGCTTTATAGAGAGAGATAGAGTGAGAGTGAGAGAGAGAGAGAGAGAGAGAGAGAGAGAGGGCAAGGAATAGTGAATGAGGGAGGGACGAAGCAGGGTAGGAAAATTTCGGAACGGGAAAGCTGTCTGTTTTCAACCTGAAGTATATACCTAACTCCTGAGGGTTCATAGGGACGACTCCTAGTAGGCAGTGGAATATTGCGGCGAGACAAGGGTGAAAGGAAGGATGTAATTTCTGCGTGCGAGAACGAAGGCATTGCCAACCAACAGCCACAAAGTTAAATAAATATTCGGGACTAGGACCTTTTCTCCAGATAGCTTACGCGGTATATATGTATAGTTGCTGTCACTGTACACAGTATAGCTGGTTGTCTGTTGCCAGGTAATACACAGATTAAACAATATATTTCCTCGCATTATAATGCCTATCCTATTAATAGTATTCTCCGACTTTTTCCCACTGGTTATTTTGAAAGGTCTTTTTCTCGTCACTATACGTCTGCTGCTGTAGGTGTCTATCGTAAAACCCGGCAGGTTATCGACGTAAATATTAACGCTGTTTATTCATTTGGCTACCTCGAAAGGTACTGTTTGACCTCCAGTTTATCTAGGTCTGTCAAGAGTGGCTAATGCGATTCAGATAAAATCTACCGGTAGCTCCTAGTCATTGTGCCTAGGCTTGCTGAACCTGGGGGTACAATTGTTCGTCGTGCGTAAACATGGGGCGCAGAGGAGTACGAGGATTCTTTTTCCGACTGCTTTTACACGGCATGGATATGTCGCGCGAAGGGGTGTAAATGAAATAAATATGTTTCCAGGGGATTACGCAATTTTATTGCAAGCAGCTACGGATCGGCAATGAGGAGATTAAGATGACACGGGTGGGGGGATTAACTCTAAGCGGCTTCTTTATTTCCATGGTTTGAGTTAACCCTTGCTATTATTTTAGAACAAAGAATATACGAACTAGTTATGAGATTCTGATAGCTGTTTAAATCGCAAATAATGTTTCTATTTGGGTCATGGTGGATTTCTCTTTTTGGAATTACGTAGTGAAATTTAAAAAAGTAATATTCATTGTCTTTGGAACGAGCTATACGGAGCATAGAAATTGTTAAGGATTAAGGTCTGTGATGCGAAAAAAAAAAAGGTTTAGCTGCGAACGAAAAGCTCGTAAAATATGAAGAATAAACAGAAAGCATCGGTGATGTATTGAGACGTCCAGGGCGGGACGTGAGTTCGCCAGGCGTTCGAGCGTGCGTTATAAACGATCGAGCCTTCGAAAAAAATCGTCGTCCCTTGAAAAATCGCCCGGGTCAAGCGGGACGCATAACTCAGGCTTCACGCAGAGCTTCAACTGGAGGACGGGCTTCGGTGTACTAGGTATATAGGTACAGAGGACGGAGCGTCGCTGAGATATTTTCGAACGCATTCTCGACATAGCGCCCAAGGGACTAGGCCCTCACGAGTTGCTTGCTGATGGAGAAGTGAACATAGGGCTTACGGTAGGAGGCTGGAGGACAGAGACAGAGACAAGGGAGAGTAAAAGAATGTACGAACGTTCGAACTCTTTTTACCGACATGACTTACCTAATCTGATTTAAGGTAGAATTACGCAAGTGCGTAAGCGGATTAGCAAAAACATATCTGGCTGACTATAAAAATTTTATTTCTCATAAATCCATCACGATAATTTTTTTGATGAGGAGTGTTCGACTATACTATTTTGTATATATATAACGATCTGTCATTTTTCATCTACTTTAGGGCTACGGTCATACCTGACTTAACTCGAGCAAGAATGATTTGATCTCAAAACGATCAATTCTATTTACACCTGTGTACATACATGTACTTTTCTATATATATGCCTAATATTACGTTCCACATCGTAAAATCTATACGTACACTTACAACGAGCTCTTTCATATTCTTGCGAAATTAAAACTGCCGTGAGATTTTTTACGTAACGATCATACCAGACAGCTTGGAAAGACGTGAGCCGAAGTTGCGCGGATCATTTTTTATTCTGAAAAATCTGGCCATTTCGAAGACACTTGTTTTGCCAAAGGTATGGGTAACGACGAGGGAGAGGGGATTGCAGACAGTCGATCAAACTCGAGTAATACCTCCGAAGGGCCCGAAGGATACCTGGATGCTCGAGCGCCGAGGCAATTTATAAGTTGAACTTTCCGTAAAGCATGGCCTCACCAGAGGCTGTTCTTTTCTGTCTTACTCCCTGCACAGTAGCTACCCCGGCCGTGCGTTGCGTCCCCCTCCGTTTCTTCCCTTTCTATACTCAGTATATTCTTCCCCTACCTTCGTCCTTCTCTCACCCCTACTGCCCCTCACCCTCCAGCGGGAGATCCCTGGGAGCAGAATCGCTCGAACTTAAACCCGCCCCGAAGGATCGTTTTTCTATTAAAAATATTAAATATTTCAATATGGGGAAGCCGGCTTCGAGACAGCCGAGAGTTGCGCCCGTTGGCCTGGCGGCGTACCCACTTACTTCAGGGGCGGAGGGGACAGGGCGACATAGTGGACGGGGTACGGAACAGCAAAAGAGAGCTTACGCCGTTGAGCCAACCTTGATTGAACTATTTATGTTTCGCGCCACGGATATCAGCGTGGCGCCTCTTCCATCTTTGCGTATTTTCTTCTTGTATCTTTACATCCGCTTTTTTTATCCAGAACGAGCATGAGGCGTCTAGTGCGTTTGGTACCTTAATGGGATACTTCACGTCTTATATGAAAATTTACATAGGATCACGTCCATTGAACGACAAGTGACAATTTAAATAAAAAAATGATATACACAATCATTAATAAAGAACAACGTGAAATGTACTTCACTTTTACGTATAATATAAAAGTTTTATAATTTCTAGACTACTTAACACTAAACGTACCATCGAGAGGTCGTTTGACCGTTTTAAAGCCAATAATACGTTTTTAAAAAATTTTCGGTATGTTTAGTATTAATGGCTGAGAAAGTCATGCAAGTTCGTTCTGACAGTCATTTGAGAAATTAAGTACAACATATGCATATGTATATAATATATATAACATCACGGCTCGTAGGTACCTACTACTGATGTAAACGAACTCTTAAGGGCTGTTTATTAAAAAGAAGGAACTTTCGCACCGGGTACTTGAAAGCTCAAAACTCTGTGTAAAGTCATATAACTCAGACGTGCCTCTCGACTACACTAACGCCCATGCTGCAAATATCGTCGGCATGAATACGTTTAGGGGTGACTTTTGATTTCTTCTTGCAATCAGACTATGAATTAATTCATCGGCATTGTATCCGCCAAGGAAGATGTACAGTAGAAGATACGAAGTCGAAGAAAAGTGGGGAATGCTTCTTTAAAAAAATTTTTTTTTTTTGGGTAGGCTAAAAATAATCTGTCCATGTGAAAGAAAAACAAGGATGAAAAAAGAAAATGCGAAAGACCTGACATATGGAATTTGAATTATATACTGTACGTCTGCACACGCATCCATATATGATGTACTATATAATATGTCCACGTATATACATTGTATTCATAGTCTATAATGTAGCAACCCTTGTCAGGCAGGGTGTGATCGCGTGCGTCGAAGTGTAACATGCTGCTTCAACGTTCAAAGCTGAAACCGAGGACAGTTCGAGAGTTTGCCCCTCGAACAATGCAGCGAAAAGCGACGTTCCTGAATTATTGTCGAACAAGGTCGGAATTGTTTCATTCACTAAATTTGTATTCGCTTCGAGTTGCTTTAGACGAAATTAATCTCACGTCGCTGCAGTTGCGCCATGCTCGCACTGTTATCGATTCGAGTGGATGCCAAAAGACGAAATTTCTCCATCAATTCGCTGTCCGCTATTCGGTATCACTTAGCGCTACTTTTAACCGGCGCCTGACACAAGTGCCTATATCGGTGCGATCGATGGTTTATTAATTAAGGAAAAGCTAACGACTTTTCGAAGGAACAAAAAGTAGCGAAAGCTGAAATTTCGGCGTGAATGATAATCTATGGCCAAGAGGAATATTTATAAAAACCAGTCTTTTCGGGGATTTCAGGCAGATAGAATTCAAGTAAATATATGACTTAGGTAGTGGACCCAGTCGAGACATTGTGTGTACATAGTCTAGATACTGTATCTACCAAGTGTGGATATTCCATAAGAAATCATTCTCGTCTCTCTTGCACTCACTGCATATCCCTAAGATTTTCCATTACTGATCTCTACCACTGGACCCAGTACCTTAATTGTTTATAATTTCTTTTATTAATTCACTTGTTTTACACGAATGGGATGCTTCTCTATTTAGATATATAAAATACATTATTCATTGTTGAACATTACGGTGTATTTCGTTTGAATAATCAATATTAATTTTGATATAAATTTTTTCGAATTGAATGGAATTCTTAGAAGGAACGAATCGCTAGGTAAAATGATATTAAAGGTTTGCTTTCAATTCTTGTTAAAAGCTTAATAGAATTTTCCTTCTTAGCTAGAGTGGCGGACAGATCTATGGAATACCGTATAGAACGTTTAAGTGATATTTCTTACGTAAGTATTATTATTTTACATTTGAAAAAATAATCGCAAAATTATATCAATAATCTAAAGTGATATCCTATAGAGACACGGTTGTTAAAAAAATACGTTGTTTAAATTTAAAAAAAAAAAGGGTCTTGAATTAGCATTCTTGTATGTGTATATATATATTCCCTACATTGTCTCGCCACCGTGTATTTAAAAACCTCGTAAAAGTTTGAAATCTCCGTCTAGAAGCATCGACAATCAATACCAACCAAGTCCGAGTGGGACGTTCGTTAAAAGTCGATCGTTTAAATCTTAATGGCGTAACGGCTACGGCCAGTCGATAAATTCACTCCGATCGAGAATAGATCGTCGGGCATCGGAAATAAGTGATTCGTCGAGACCATCGGTCCGAAAAACAAATAAATTTGTCTCTTAATTCGCGTGACACTCTTGTAAACAGACTTAATCAGTGAAAATATTAGATGACAGCAGGCAAATAAGCCTCGGCAGTCCCAAGGCATTAGTTAGTGGCCCTAAAAATAGAAATAGAGAGATGCCGGCGCGCGCACTCTAACTTCGGTAGGGCTTAGGTGGATCTCTGAGACGACGGATGACGAGACGAGGAGGAGGATGCGACAGACAACGATGTCGTCAGTCAGACGAAAGGACAGTGAGAGTAAAGAGAGATGAGGCATTGGGAGGGTAAGCAATTGCGTATGAACGTGCGTGTGGAAGAGGGATGGAAGGAACGGTAAGAGGAGAGTAAAATCCCATGGATTAGGGGCAGGAAGTAATGCTGTTTGTTGCGTGTCATAAATTGGATTACGAATTGTGGTATTTTTATATCGTCCCAGACTCCGCAGCCTATTCTCGCGTTGCCGGGAGAAAAAGAAAGATAGAGCAAGAAAATAGAAATACCTTCGAGCACGCACTACTAACACGTCGGTTGTCTCACTCGTGTTCGCTCGACTTGCACTGATGGGTACACGCAATGCTGTCGTTTCGACCCAGGAACTCCTTGCTCGGAACGGAACGGAATTGTTCTTGAAGGATCCCCGAGTTTGAGACACATTGGAAGAACGTCGAGAAGACGATTGTACAATTTTGACAAAACGAAACTCCATTTCTGGTAACGTGTTCTATATAGAGTTACTATGGGGCGTGGGAATATGTATGCTGCGTGCACTTCTTGACTTGCTCTCTTGTTTCATTTCTATTGAAGAATATTTCTATCGCTAATTGGCAAGGGCAGTGGGATTCGTGCTAATCATCATAAATGCATGGCTCCCTTTAAGTTCAATTATTGCAATTTCAAAAACTTCCTCGTGTCGTTAAACGCTTAGACAAAACGGGCGTTAAAGCAATTTATCACAATTAAATTAAAACGTTGTCCGTATGCTAAAAGAGCAGGATGAGTCGTGGAGTAGATTAGCAAGTAAGAATAGCATATCGTCTTGAAGCTCAGGGCTTGGCACCCTCGCTCGCAGCTACAGTTGCGGTTGCTTTTTATTTTTAAACGGAAGCGCAAGCAGCCCCTAATTACGGGGTAAACGTCTCATTGTGAGTAAGGGTTCTCCCTCTCGGTCCATCCAGTCGTTCGAATGAGGGAGCGACGGGAAAAGGAAAAAAAAAGAGATGAGTTGTAAAAAGTTAAAAAAGAATACAATAGAACGACAAAGTCGGTGAAAGTATTCGTGGAAAAACGGGTTAATAAGAAATTTTCTGGTTTTCTTATAATTTTCCTTTCTTCGAAGTATAACTTACTGTTGTAGAAATTCAACGTTCTGTCAAGATGGCTGGTGCCATAGTGGAAAAAAAACACAATTAATTTTAAAATTTCCAAAAAGAAAGTATACACTTCAACTTTCAAAGATGAAGTTCATTCGTTAAGAGAAATTAGTTACAAGAAAATTGTTCTAAAGTTTCAATACGAATATAACTGCACTGAAGGTTAGGGCATTTTTTTTATGGATGTTGCAATACACATTGCATGCATATCTTGTGTTTCAAATAAATATATTCCGCTTTCGATAAAGTATACGTATTTCTTTGTACAATTGTGTATTGTAGTTTCGTAAAAATTGTCCTTTTCTTGATATCGACTTTTTTTTTACTATACCTATAGAAAGTAGATACGTTCGGAATCTCAAGCTTCTAGATTCTCCAGCTAAAAAGGAAGTTTTCCTGATCGCGGAAGGGTAACCAATGCCAAATCGTCTTCCCTGCAGGGCTAAACACGGCCTTCAAGCCGATCGTGTCTAGCCCCAGTATACTTTTCTCCCCTTGAAGCCAGTGAAATGTAGTGGAACGTAGAAGACAGCATTAGGTACCAATATCTCAGGATTTATTCGTAGTCATACAAGTCAAGGGGTGCATTTTAAACTATCGCAGCGAATAGTCTTGGGGGAAAAAATGGCTCTTTGTTTAAACTGAGCTTCTCAGTAGAGCAATGAATATATTTTGAAATTTACCCAATAGACAGATCGCATACGAACTATATATTTTCTTGCTAGTTATAAGAACGGCAATCGATTCTAATGTCATACTAAAAGATAACGTTAGAAAAGTACACTTAAGCTAGGCCCGTATAGGCCCAGTGAGGACCCATGCAGAGCCAATGAATTTTGAAAATTTTTACATACCAAAGACCGGGGCCGTTTTTGAATTGAAAACCAAATTGGAAAACCGTTCAACGACTTACACGCCGCTTAAAATAAAGTTGCGATACTTTATGACCGTAGGGAACGTCGAGAAATTTCAATGTCGATTCGCCCGAATGGCAGAGGATCCTTATACGTGACACGTGTCTCCCGCAAGGGGTAACTGAAAAGTTTACGAAGTAGCGCCGTAGCTGTCTCGTAGCTGACCGGACGTCACTAAAGTAGCAAGATACGACTTATAGAGTGCCTCTTCACGTCACTTTACGCTCCTCACAAAACCTCTTCGTACCAACGACACGCCGATAAATTACGCAATAACTCTAGTCTGGAAGCGATAGACCACAAGTGTCTCGATATCACATTGAAAACCAATTGAGTAAGCTATATTCGAACTATGCATTCATTAGCAAGTGTTCGGCTATGCTGTAACGTGGGTGACGCACCCTGCAAAGCACCCTGGGAATATTACCGTACGAGCACGAAAGTAGCCAGTCAGTTGTTTCCACTTGCACGACGCCAGACACTGGAGTTGCGCGCTGTTTTGTTTCCTTCATTCTTCGCCCCTCACGGTGCTTCGGAGCTACTAGTATTTCAGAGTCCCCGGCACTCCGTCCTCTCTACTTGTTAGGTACTGAGTATCTCGACTATTGGTACTTGGTACTTGGTGCTCCCGAGTACTTGGAGGTGCTCCGCGCGGACCCCAGTCGTAATTCCCGTGGGCGCGCAAGGCTTTTCTTTTCTTTCCACTTTCCAGGCCAACATGGCCGAGGCGCCTTTTGTCTCGCACGCAACTGTTGAACAAGGAAAGGAAAAGGGATAATATTTCTTGTTACTTCCTTACAGTGGGACTTCTGTTTTGTACAACCTCCCGTCGCTCCCATCTTCGTTTACGTTTACGTCTACAGCTCCGTGTCGCCGCTTGCGAGTTCAAGACCTGGAACATTGTAATTCACAATAACGTGTTTGCTTGTTTTTAATTCTCGCGAAAACAGAAGCAGCCATGCGCAATCCTCGGAGAGTGTATACGTCTGGGGATGGTAGTTTGAGACTTTGACTTCGACTTTTTTTTCTCTTATTGTATAGGCGAGATCCAATCGTTTCGAAATGAAAGAATTATTTTTTATGGTAGAAATTGTTTCATTAATTTTTTAATTGGTTCAACTGTGCGATATTCAAACAATTATTTTACATAACACGGCCGACCGTTCTCCGGCGATTTGAGCGCGGGATAAATTTTTCACATATGTTCTTTCAACGATGGCAACAACCGTAACGGTGATAAAGAACTGTTTTCATGCAGTGATAAAAGATTATAAAATATGAAAATTCAAATTTTTTATCTCGCACCCTATACCAAAATATATGCATAGCATGGGAAGATACGAAAAAGGTTATCCATCGTAGCATAATGTATCGCGAACTACCGATCTAAGCCAGTCAAATTGCCAAGGAAGAAAAAAAAATACCCTTAGAGCCGCATGTAATCGAATATCTGTTATTCGCCGACGAAGAAAATAAAACAATTGATCGTCGCACGACTGCAGCTGAGCTCCGCATGGGGCTTGGTTCTCTTCTGCGTAGGTACTGCTCGGGATTATGGGGATGCTATGTCGCCCATATGGATCCGATGAGGTTGGAACACCATGGGGTGACATGCCAATATCATAGCCATACAAATCGACCTGGGATATTCATACTCCAGTCTCAGTAAATACCACACAACGATTATACGACTTCTTACGAAAGTCTCACCGTTTAATATATTTTTACCATATAAATTTCATGCGTAGGATTTTCATAATAATTTGATAATTATTTAATATTACGTGGTAAAATTTCTAAAATTATTATCGTCCAAATTAAAGGAACAAAACAAGGTATTCCGAGTTGATACATATGTATATATATCATGATTCATGAATATTGCTTATTTTCAAAATTCGTAAAAAATATTTTTATATCCTATAATATCATTGAGGGTTTATACGTGTGTGGAGGAGGGGAGAAGGGGGGGAGGATATTCACTTTGTATATTTTCATAAATAATTGGTAAATATTTTTTCTATTGACCTCCTTCACTTGCATGGTGTTACGCACGTCATTGATAAATACGAACGATAGCGAAAAATGAAACTCTACAAAAAATGCACCGCACTCTATGTAGTCAATAGGTATCGAGGAAAGTTGTTCTATATCGACAGATAAAATGAAAGAGTACAATGAGGTTCGTACAATCGAACGAAACTTCCGGTCCATCCACCAGTGCACTTCCTGTTCACGCAATCGTTCAACCATACTGCACGATATAAATACAGAGGTGAACGCAAAAAATTTAAAATTCTTCTTGGCACGATGCAACTTGCGTTTCTCTAATAATAGTCGGTTTGTAAAAGTCGATTGAAAAAGTCCTGAAGATGAAAGGGGAGACTCGCAGCCACAACTAGACGTTGGTAGTTGAACGTATAGGAGGATTTGTAGTCACGCTGTTGAAACGAAAAATTAAAACGACTAAATTAATTCTCTTGGATACTCATAGACCTGTAATTAACATTTGCTTTGCCAAGTTACTGTAACAGTGCACTGTTACGACCATGGTCACAGTTTGATACCAGAAATGAAATTGGACGAATTTCACCACAATTAGACATTATCTGTGATCTGTGGGTAACTAAAATCGACTTTACGAGCAGAATTAGATTACGAGTTAAGAATTTATATTTAAAGATACATGAAGATGCTTGGGTTAAAAAACATTGTTCGAAAAATATTTATATATTTAACAGTCCATATATGGGATTGCTTACAGGTTTTGATATCTGCATGTATTTTCTTTTGATAGTGTCGGACTGAAGGTACCAATCTTAAAGAAGAAGCGATCAATTACCAATGTATCCTTGATAAAAGAATTGTCTTCAGTGAGTTTCACAAATTGCGATTAGGAGGCTTGATAAATTCTCAATGAAACAAAAAGTCAAAGTTCAGCATCACCAGTTCTTTTATCATCAGCAAAGCTTTCAGTTATCAGAAGCAAGGAATAAGTTTTTCATAAAATCACATAAAATGACGTCATTGTTTCAGTGGAATTTTCATCGAGCGACGTCACAGCTCCCTCTGCTGCTTCTCTCGGGGTTCGTCGGACTTTGTTTCTCTCGCTCCCCCTTCAACTCGCTCATTTCCAACTCCCTCTCTCTGAAGCTTCATCGCCCTCCTATTTTCATCTTCTCTTATACTCGCCGGTAATGCGCTTACCGAATAGCATCACCGACACAAGATGGTTCACTGTTAGCTTTAAAGAGGCAGAGTTACGACGAATTGGGTTAAACGTTTGAGCCATTAGAGACAGCAGCCTAAAGAAGGAAAGCGTAAGGGCATATGTGAAAACTATACGACATATAAGAATCGGTTCGGGCCGACTTTATAGGAAGTGGCCACTTACGTACACGTGTTATCCGAAAACTGAGTCAAAGAGAACCGAAAGGAAAAGGAAACTTTTTCTTCGTCTCGGAAAAACTTTTCTCTCCGATACCGAGTGCCGCCCGTTGATAGCTCTTAGGATGTATATATAGAGGACGGAGGGAGGACCTTGTTTTAGAATTTATTGTCACGCCAATCGAGGAAACTGCCCGAAAGAAAGAGAGAGAAGAAGGAATAACCCATGCCAACCTCAAGAAAATAAGGTTTTATTTGCGTTTAAGAAAAGTTTAAGTAGCTTCTAGTGTGCACTCACGGGTCGGACTGATTCTCATAGGGATTGAACAATCGACTGAACGTATTTGACTTGTCTACTTTACAGTTTTTTTTTTAAATCTCTGAAAAATGCATCACTCCATTAAAAGTTAAGGCCACTGTACGACGAACGTGGAATATCGCGCTGTAGCAAGTGGACCTTCTATAGCCCATTGCACAGGGGCAACCATTAATAGATTCAGTGCTCATTTATTGCCGCCGGGAACAAAGGGTGGTTAAGGGGGTGGAAGGTATACCAGTGACCACTAAGCGTCTGCTTTGGACATTCGGCGTAATTGCATTTACAAACGCAAATGGACAGCTCGACGAAAATTACGGTGCAGGCCGGTACACACGGCACACTCGAACGGCGTGTTTAATGATTTCGCGAACGCCGCTCGTCACGAAATCTCGTTGTGAGTATAGTTCAATTGTTGAGAGAACAAAGGAATTTACTGTTACTATTTCGTAAGACGCAGATACTTTCCTTGATTTGAGAAAAATTTATACTACCGATCACTAGATCGATTATTAGTATTTAGATAATACATTTTCATTGATAACGATTACGTTTCCATTAAAATTGATGAGTATACTTCTTTTTTTTTTTTTCCTCGATTTTACGACTTCGACCTCTGGGATCATTAGGCAGCTGAAGATAACCAGTGAGACAACCAGTAAATTTTAACAGATTTCTTGTCACTGCCACTAGTATTTATTCTTGTTCAAATACTAACGATTGCTATCTGGTAGGAGTTCTTTTCTCTATGCACGAATACAAAGGTTACATTATGTACATGTCATTTCAACGTTTAACCTATTAGCGATATTCCTCACAAAGCTCCTCTTCTCGCCAAATGGACGTTATACCAGATCGCATCGAATCCCTCGATATTAATACTGAGTGTAATGTATATCGATCAAGTATCCTTAGAACTCTGTACATTATAGAACGTATTCCCAGTACGTCGCTAATGCGTGCAGATAATATTACCGTCCAGTGGCATTGTGTGTTTCGTGTATCTATAGCAACTTTTTATATTCGCATCCGACTACTGTACGGGACATTACCGATCGTCTTGTTTTCCCATAGCTGGACAAACAGCTCACTTATAGTAACAACACTGTATGAAAACAGCGTGAATTATTACTGCTCCGTTTATTCCTTTCGTGTTTCCATTGACACGTGCACATACCTTCATTTGATCTATACTCATTCGAAAGAGTAGGTACTTTTATCAGTGATCGGTAATTATAATCATAATATGATAAACTGATTAATGATAAATTTTTTTTCTTTAATTTTCTTCTTCCGTATATTTGAACTTTTGCCCTGTCACTTCGTGCTACACGTTTTCTAATTTTCCCGCCATTTAGCGACGTAAGGAGGTAGGTGGTTATCGTTGGAGATCGACTTAACGCGAGGATTGTCCGATTTTTCGTGTCGCCAAAACTCGTTGTCTTTTTTATAGGAATTTTTTTCTCTCTCTCTCTCTATCTCACTTACTCTCCTGACATGACAGAAGAATTGATGTCACTGGGAACGGCAGCTTCCGCGGAAAAAGCGAAACTTTGAGATTTATTTGGTAAGCAGTTGTTTAATTGCGCGGAAATCGCGTGTTAACGGATTCCGTTATCCGTCATGTGTAAAATTCTCAGTGGGGATTCGCCCGGCGTGCTGAGGCATAACGTTATCACAGATTTCACTGTGTCGCAACAATGCTGACTGTCGCGGGAGCTCGGATATAATGGGGAGGGGCACGTTCGGAGATCATAAAAAACGATGACATAGACGAACGAAAGAGGATATTCAACGAGGAAGAGTAAACGAAGGAATTCTCTATTCCAGATGTAAAGTAAGATGCATACCATCCATAGCCTGGTGGCTCCAGTGAATCTCATTTATTCAAACGACAAAAGGAGATCGATGATTATTCTGATCCGAGGATGTAGGTGATATCGTAACGGAGAAAGACAAATATTTTCTACTTCAGGGACTCGCGTGTTATGCTCTTCGTCTCTTGAAAAACTGTAGTCGCACAGATAAATATCCATGTGGTTCTTATATCTTCTGGCCAAGCCGAAGAAAAGAGCATGGGGTTACCGGTGCTTTCATCTATTAATTTCCGTTCGAAGATTGCTCTTGTTTTTCGAATCTCCAGGTTTTCCGAATCTCGCTTTTCATCCTATTATCAATATCTACTAGTGGGTGCCACTTCATTTTTGTCATTGAGAAACTATGACAAAATCATGTACGCCAGTGTACGAAAAAATGGACTGAATGTGTTTTACTCTCTTAATTTCACATGATTCAGTTCGAATCTCAATACAGTTAAGCAATTCCGTTGTTACGTGTAAATCTTAATAAACTTCGAAAATGTTTCGAACACTATATCTATGTAATTTTCTTATTCTGGATGGCTGTAGGTACTGAGTACATTGATAAAAAAATTATAAAAATATTGATTTTCTTTCTAAGACAGGGCAAACAAAAAAATATTTACACGAACACGCATGAGATTGTTTATTTTAGTTATGGAAGAATAATATTAACAGGTGTCCGAAATTCTGCATATATGAATAACAATAAGAAAAATGTAAGGAACACATTGTACAAAAAAAAAAAATAATAACTGTGTTGTACGATTTTAAAAATTATAAAGTTAATACTTACCAACAATGATAAAACTTCCAACTCCTAAGAAATATAAATAATACGATTACAAAATTGCTCATTTATTCTTTTTTATGTGAATTATTAACTTTTATTTTATTATATTTTCAAACATATTGTTTTCTTTTTTATCTACTTCCACACGCGCAATCACACCCTCGCGCACGCAATAAGCAACCGAAATCAATTCGTGCGCGTGAAACCGTGAGTAGCCTGTTATTAAGTGAAAAACCCATCGATCCTGCCATTTCTAATTGGTAATGGAAGTGCACCCTCAGTCTTTCTTGTCGGCCTACCCCTTGTGTGTTTCTCGTTCTCAGCACCCCAATCCCACGGCGCACGATTGATAGGTCTAATCGTTGCGTGCACTGTGGCTGCGTGAAAAATAGTGCGTGGCGCTACGTAATGTCGAGGGAAGTTGCAATTCCCAACGTGACCCCGAACCTTCCGAATCGGCAGAAAAGGAGGGTCAGACCGTAAGTGAAACTGCTACCTCTTACAATCGGCTCCTGGATATTTCATTGCTGCCTTGATGCTGAGCCAACGTATAACGTAAGCATAGTTTACGCCAAAAGTAGAAATACCAGCGTGGAACAATTTTCCAACCCTCCTGTACATACAAGATACACTTTGATACTATTTACACAGAATTCAACTAATTATTATACGTCCGTTACTCATGACAGACTCCTCGATCGAACGTTACGTAATATATTCATAAGGCCGGGACATTCGTCTTATGGGACACAAAAGCAGACAGAACATATTTCGAATCGTTTGATCATTCCGTCAGAGTTTTTTGTTCGACAAGTCTAATAATGATATCTTGTCACGTACAGCAGGTTACGACCAACCTGTAGTGTAGTAATGTACATTCCGTATGTCGTGATTACGATACTGATGTATCACTGTCGGTTAAAAGCCAGTGTAGGATTAGATGAAATGCAAGGCACTTGGCTTGTCTTATGCGAAGGCTTCGTTCAAAGACATTCCTGATTGTTTTTATTAACCAGATAGTAGAAAAAGGTATCTTAGACGGCATACATTTTTCCGTGTTATTGGCTATACCGTCTCAGACGCATTTTTCCTATAGTCGATCCGTGAGTTCAATATGTTTTTTTGACAGTTTCTAAACAATGCAATCCTTAGTAAATATCACGTGGGGTTCAATGGTACCACGGAAATGTAGGCTAAAATGGACAAATTTCAGTTCAAATTATTTTGCATGTGTAATTTGTAACAGAAATTATCTATAGAATCATGTGCGATTTAATAAGAATTACATTTTTTTTGGCAAACTGTTAAAAAAACATTAAACTCGTGGACAGACCTGGTGAACGTACTCGGGTATACAATGCATAATGATACCATACCGACACGTACTTACAATAGTATCGATCGCATGTACGTGATTATAATACCGATGTGCTTCGGTAACGAAAATCGACTGTAGAATTAACAGTAATTTAAAACACTCGTTGCTTCGAGTCACTTATCTCATAAAAGACCAGCTGCTGGAGAAATGTCCTGAATCATTCTTCCGTCCATCCACGTGTTGGTGAATACATTAAAATGAGTATGTGTTCCATATACACGTCACAATACGCTCTATTCGTAAAGAACACTCGTCTTAGTCGAATCTAAGCACGTTTAAGTGTTGCTCGAGTCAATGCATGTCTTTAACCTCAGCGTGGACCGGTATCTAAATAAATTTAAATTTCTCACATGCTGGATTTACGTAACTGGATATTGCCCAGACTAGTTTAAAAATTATTAAAAAAAATTTTTTTTCGCATATGATAACGCAGCACAGACGTAACGTGATCGTATTACTTGTAATGCTTACCAATGAAGAAATTTTACTCTTTCATTTTTCATTTTGTAAAAAAAATGTTTCGCACATTTAAAATTTGAATCCATAACGAACGATAGAAGTTGCATAAAAGTCTGACTATATAATGCGCTTATATTGTTTCGGATAAATGTATAGAGCAATGGTAGCGTATGTAGGTCCTTAAATAAAGTCTCTAACAAACCGCCGCACGTGTCGCAACCCTTGAACCGAGTTGAATGCTTAAAAATGCGTAACAGCATTAGAAGAGGGGTGAACGTGTGCCGAGAACGCGCGCATTTCATATTCCGAGTGCGTATGCATCCTGCATACGGGATTTGTCGCTCGCAAGCCTCTCAGACCGCTGTGCATCGTACACACGTATATTCACGTGGTTCTGACAAATGATCCGTGTGAGCGCGATTTTACGTTAACGCTAATCCACTTTAATGCTTTTACTTATACGAGAGAATTTTTAAAATTGCAATATGCATGTAACTACACCAACCGTACCGAGTCGCTGTACAATTTTGTTCTACACAAATTTTTATTCTTGCACGAAATTATTATTGCAATTGGTCATTTTTATTATTTCTTATTAGTCACGTGTATTCGCTGTCACGATTTTCAACGTTTGATCGTCATCGATAAAATGTACACTGTCACGGATCCAGGGTAAATCTACAGAGGAATACACGAATGCAAATTACGACGGAATCTCATTGAACCAAAATATATTCCTACGATTTAATATCAAACGGCATATTTGTTATAAAATTCACCTAACTGTACAATTACTGTGTATTTAATTGCTTTTCGACCCGTCATACCGTTCAATTCCATAAATGAGTTTGACGTAATAAAAATCCGAGTACGTTACAACGAACGATTATAATCCTAAATGAATGTCTGAAAAAGTTCCTAAACAACTGCAATAGGCTATATAAAAGTCACACAAAAAGAACTCTACTAACCCTTATTAGTGTTTCTAATGTTTTCTCTAACAACTGACATATAACTAGAACAATATCCTCGCTGAATATACATACGTATAGACAACGTCAATATCACCGGTGGACTTGGTAATTTTCCAAGAGCCATTGGCTCGAGGTGTTCGGATGACGAAAAGATGTGGAATCAAGCTGAGATTGAACTGGCAAATCGAAACAATTTACAAGCTGACCGGTTTCCTTGCAGACATACGTGTCGGTCGATTGTGTCCAAACATTCTTGGCAGTACGTACCAAGGGGTATAACTCTTATATTTGTATTTGGCCATATTACCTCATGTAGGCGTGCTACATGGGCGCCAGTTTTTGAAATGGGATGAGGCGTGTGCCCAACAAATGACCATTCTGTCGTAGGCATACAACTGGCCAGAAGGGTTCAAAGGGTGAATACATTACATCTAGAGAGGGTGATACGGTCTGGTTGAACCAGTCACCCTTGTATCTCTATAGGTTCCGAGGTTCTGGCAACGCCCATAGTTTCTCTCCCTCGTGCGCCACATGGGGAGAAATCGCGGTGAAGTCTATCACACGTGTACGTATATCTATATCTGCACATTATATGCGCGTGTTTACTTGCGACGAGGAAAACTTATAGATAAATGCATGAACATGTATTCCTAGAAAAATTTACATGGCTACCAACCTACGCGGTACCAATGGGGTAAACTTCGCTTGGGGTAAAGTTGCACCAAGGATGGAGAAACTTCGGCGATGGGGCTAGACGCTTGTCTATGTCGACGCACTAAGTGAATTGAGATCGATTAATAAAGTCTTACCCCTGTCACTATCACCCCTTTATACATTTAGAGAAAATGCACCCCTCTTGGATACAGGGACTCTCTTATTTCTCTCTTTAGGGAATGCAGGCTGCGAGATGCATATTGGGTACTGCGATTTTTCCGAATGGGGATTAAATGTGTTTATGTTGTTTTCGGAGAATGAGATTAGAATTAGGGGAATAAAAACCGGACGATAAACAGGAAAGGGAAGCCTATTTAAGATTTTGGTTATCGGTAATTAATATAATCTACCTGGTGCTGTTCGACTTTAATGTGAAGAGGGTGCTTTTTTTTAATTCGCATCCCCTATTTTTAGCAGTCAGAGAGTACATAGAGTTGTCTCTTCAGTTTTCTGATATTCTGCGTGACAATTTAACTACTTCACCATTTTCAATTAATTGTTATCGGAGTGATGAAATACTGCCAGTGACGTGACAAGAAGCATTCGATTCGTGACATTCGGTAAAACTGACATCTGTTAGCTTTAGATAAAGAATGTATGTTTTACACGAATATAACGCTTCGGGGATCGACGGGTGGGGTAGAGGGTGGGGTGGGTGCAAAACAAATCGAAAAATCGAACCTTTTATTCGAAAATAAAATATCTGTCAAAATAAATTTACCTTGAGTCACAATCGCATGAATCATGCAATCGTATTTTTTACATCCGCCATCGTATAAAAAAACAAGTTTTATGCGACTGCCAAATTAGAGCCGGAAATACTGGATACCTGCCAATGCTCCTGTTTCATCTATTTTCACAATTTTATATTTTTCATGTCAATTTGCAGTTACTAACCGAAATTTTCATACTGACTATCGTACCAGGCAGATACTTTTTTTTTGCAATGGCGTTCGTTTTAATCGCTTTCACGCAATCCATAAAATCGTGCCTAAAAAGAATAAAGGCTCAAGATAAACATACAGCCTGTGGATGTATCTGAGATTTTCTGCCTTTGAATACGTATTTACATACACTCAATTAAGCAAGTAATGTAACGCGTATTAATAATAAGTCACACGATGAAATTTGGTATTGTTCCTAAAGATAACTTACGGAATTCGTAATTATCTTTATAAAGAATAATATTTCAATGATGTCGTGTAATATGGAAAATTCTCGCAAACGGAGAAGCTAAACAATAGGGTGTTTAAGGTACGTAAAGTAAGGTGGAGCGCGGTTAATGTATATAGCTATACAGAGTATACGAATCTCCATAGGGGTTTAAAGTTTCTGAAATATCGTCCCAGAAATCACTTCGTATAACCAGAAGTAATTAAGCTTGTCCAGGTTCTATTGTACCGACTTCTGATATTACAAAGGAGACAGATAATTTCTACGGCTCCTGGGATTATTTCACTTTAATGGCCCTGAGAATATTTTCGTATCGTTCCAGACGTTATAATTCGATTTCACGATGCTTCCTTAAGCGGATATATTTATTTGCGTATAATACCATTTCTGTCGAAAGTACGAGCTAATATAATTGTAATATTATACATTTACAGTCGATTTTTCACCCGATTACCTTGCACATCCATTCAAGGAATCTTACACTTCCTGGAAAAAATACCAGCACGATCCTTTTTTACTAGGCAAACTTAACCGTCAATATGTAATTTTTCTAATAGCTGCCCCTTACCTGCCTACTCGTTATGCATGTAGTCGTGCAACACTGTACCATGCATAATGCGCTCGAGTCTTGCTTATCGGTCGTCTCCTTTGTCGAGAAAAAAATAAATCTACGTTTTAGTTTGTCAGAATGGAAAATGTGAGGTAAAAATATTTTCACGATGAAAATAAAATTTTTATATGACCCAGGATCTATGCCTGCAGTGTCTATACGTGCCTGCATGTACGTGACGTATAGATCTCATGTATACTGTCAAGTAGCAAACTGACGGTACGAGGACTAACCCTGGTTGATGAACTGGCTGGCACGTGACTATAATTTCGTAATTTTCACGTGAATAAAGGCCTGATTGGAAGCTTATGTATAATACGTGGCTACATTACATTCTATGTACGGCTGTGTTTGCAAGTGATCCTCCTCGTGCCCTGGGAGTCAGTCCCGGCCGTACCCTGTCCCCTGTGTAATTTAGTTATTTGACAAATTCGGTTGTTAACTATGCGGCTACGCGGTTGATGAACCTATTTTGTGGTGGAAACTCGAAACCGCGATTCCGCTTGTCCGTTGATCCTCCCACTTTTACCCTAGACGCATTTGCACTCGCACTTTGCTTCGCAATCTAATTCGTAACGTAACGGCAATTCTTTGGCCACACGCCGAGAAGATTACTCTTTTCTATATCCCGAAAAGAGGGATGACTTGAAAACGTGACCTCGTACATCAATGTCAAGGGCGTCAACGTTCGCGTAACCGTCGCTGCTGTCATTGGTAAATACAGTTGCGTACAATACTCTCTCTTTAATGCATGGGGACACTCCCTAACTTTCTCAAAAATGCTGATTGTGCACGAGTGGTGTAAAAATTTGTGAAATAACTTTTCACGGTTATGAGTTTTGTTATTTGGGTATATTTGACTAATGCTCGTATTAATGTTTAATGTAACACTGAATTATTAAGGGTAGTTGGTTATTTGGTATAGTGCTTGTGACATGGTCCCGGCGTAGTATTGAGAAATGATGATTCGTGGAAATATATTATGAAAAAAAAAAAAAAAAACTTTTTGTTTAATTCTATTTATTACTCAATATTTTTTTATTACATTTTTCGATGTACGCGATACGATGTCATTTATAGTTGATTTGTTGCGAAAAAGGCAAAATGTCATTTTGGGGTGCTTCGGGTGATTCGAGAATGTAGCATTTACTGGAAACTTGGCAATGGGGAAGAAAAGGTGTAAATCACTTTGGGCAAGGAATCGATTGGGTTTCAGGACTGATTGAGAAAATCACGACGATTTTTCTTTCTCCGTTCAATTTCAATTTAAATCGAATCATCCGAGGCGTAGTGCGCCGGCCTTTTAATATTCAAAGGACGACCCGAAGGGTGGCACTGGCTAATGAAGAGAGACTCGCAAATCGAGTTCTCAGAAGTCACGGCTCACTTTAAAACGGAACTTTAAACTCTGTGCGTGCGTATCTTCCATATTTCGATCAGGCTGCATTATTCATACCGATAATAGCCGATTCCAATTCTTTTGAGAACGTGCTGCGCGCGGTGATATCTCGCGGCACAATTGACGGGATGAGATCGCGATGAAAAATTATCGTACAACAAAATGGCAAGAATTACATTTAAAAACGTATGTATGTACATATATGTATACAGGGGCACCTAAAGGAACAACTAATTATCTCATTTCCCAAAAATGTTATCCACATGGGATATAAAGAATAATGTATCTTTATCACCTACTTATTTTACATATATGTATATAAAAAATAAAATCATTACATGAAATCCTTTATTTTCATCTATACCTATATTGATTTCCTTAAAAAAAAAAATACGATAAAAACAGTTTTGCAATATATCAAGCACAAACTTATGTGTTTATATATACATAATTAATAACGATTTATCGATCAATATCCTTCAACATTGAGAACTAAACTAGAAAATATTTTTTTTTGGCTAAAAAAGAAAAATTTACCTAATTTTCCATAAGTCGATTGATCTTCGGCGTTCTAACGAAGTTGAACGATGATTCGGTATTTTTGTTTCTTTCCTTTTTGCCAACCCAGGGCCCACGCAGTATCGATATGTTTTCCCAGATATTTGCACCGCATCTACGATCTATCACTCGTCTATATTCGTATTTGTAATATAGCATATATGTGGGGGAGGTGGTGCCCCAAAGGCAATGGGGAAACAGGACGCTTGTTTCCCACGTTGGACCACGAGCCTCGGGGCTACTCCATAGGGACATGGGGAGCACTTCACCATAGTTGCATACTCTCTATGGTTATACTGTATTCCTGTATTGCATTGTCTTCTAATTAACGCCCCCCTATGTGTACATGTACCATCGCGCAACGAAATTTCATGTTGAGTAACAATGGCGCTATCGACTCGCGTGCTCTCGACTTTTCAATCTTTTGCCAATAAATTGAGGAGACACTCATGAGATTAGTATGATGATTAATGCGAATGACTATGAACAACTTGTATCGTATGTATTTTTTAGTTTTTGAAGTTGGCTCGTTCCAATGAAACGTTTGTAATGCCTGTACGAGTCTGCTGCGATCGATAGATATAATCAATCATTTATCATTAATTTTAATGGCTATGGTAATTTTTACATTTTCCAAGAGACGCATGCGCGAATTATAATTTATTAATCGAATCAGCGAGATAACCTGAAAATTTCACGTTCATACATGGTTCATCGAAACGGTCCTGCGCGATCATCATGGATATCCGCCATATTCGATTTAACATTATGAATTTTACATTTCCAACTACAGATTCAAATTCAGTCATGTGAGTCTCATGAAAATCGAACTGATAGTTTCTGAACCGAACGGGGGTGTCTACTGCAGTGAATGGCTGTAAGGGGTTAAACTAGCGTTATTTTATTGAATACGCATACGTATCAAATATCCTATGTACTTTACATTGAAGACTAAGGATTATATCATGGATGCACATGTGTGATGCAAATGCAAATTGATCAAATTATATTATTCAAATTTAATGAAACTGTCTGGCTGCCACCCTTAATATAGAAGCTGATCAAAAAGCATTTCTTTAACGCACTCTGCTGTGTTTTCCATCGTTTGAAATTATTTTTCAAGTATACATCCTCCTAATGGGCATTTATTTTTCAACAAAAAGTTCAATCCTGTGTTGGAAAATAATCTATTATACATGAAGTTAAAAAAAAAAGTGTTACATTCAGCAATGCAAATATGTGACCGGAAACGACAGAAAAACGAAATTCCTTTTTACACTTTGGTTCGAAACACCGAGAGTTCACTGTTGAAGTATAAATGTGCACAGCCCCTATGATAAGGGTCCAAAAAAGATACAAAGCATTTTAATCATTCGTACCGTTGAAATAGTTTTTGTTTGGAAAAAAATGTAAATTAATCTTTTAAACCTTGCAAAAATCCTGTATTGACAGTGGCTTGGTCTGATCACGGCAACCAATTTTTTAATATTGGTAATTAACACTGCATCGATAAATTAAGTGGTTTGTTTTTCTCTGATGTTCGTTTTTCTCAAAAACTGTAGTTTGATTTCATGCAAAAAATTTTGTATACACTAGTACTACCTGTCTGCAGCCAAAGAATTTTTGCTCTATGAAAGCCCCGCTTATTCGCATACATCAAGATGTCAAATAATGAGCACTCTGGGTAACGATTGTATTCTAAAAATGTGATCTTAGACACCTTGACAATCTATATTGTAAATCTCAGAACAGTTATCTCACATTATACCAAAGCAAAACATCTCCATATCGATCCTGCTGTAATCTCAACTTTCCTCTTATTACGTGAAACTTATGAATTCACTTGTTAAATTATTATGCTAAAACATTTTCTTTTCTTTTAGAACTCCTGCGCTTTTCATTCCTATCTACGTATTAATACGTAATGTTCACTTATGCGATTACATATTCACGGATCATCTTCATAATTAAGATTGGATACTGTACATGACTAAATACGAACTTCGGTAGATCCAAGTTTAATATTTTATTTTCATGCAAATTATTCGTATTCCTTAGAATAGATGCACGTTACTTAGAAAGCCAAAGTTAGATACCGACACCCATATAATATTCTTAAGATAAATCACACTATTGTGTACAGACCACGTCGAAGTTATACTGTAATGATGAGACTGCGTAAATTGACAATGGGACTCGCGAAATGGCAAATGAAATTACTTAATATATTTTAAGTATTAAAAATGGTCAAATCCAATGTCACCAGGTATTGTCTTTCCAGGTTTTAAGATAGTCGAAAAAATTTCGGTCTTCGTGGAAAGGCGATTCAGTTCAGCTTGCGATTATTAGAACAGCCAAAAGTTAGTTACATTTAAGTGTACTGAAAAATAAAGTGCTTGGTATTTTCTCATTAGTAATAAAAAAAAAAAAAAAATTTCGACAGAGACGCAACCACTTTTATGACTGACTGTACTTGTAATTACTTAATCGATCGGCGACACTAAGCCGACAGCTTTATTAGACCCTTTTTCCTCGTATTTTCAATAATGAGAGTCTAAGTCTATAAATATATTAAGTGCAAATTGAATAAGGTAAACTTGCGATACGGCTAAAAATAACCGACAGCTAGCGCGTAGCCTAGTGGCACTCTCTCTGACGTATGAAATCTGGTATTATTATTAACTTGTTGAGCAATTAATAAAATATTTCGTAATTTCATTAAAAGATAGATTTTCATCCATTTTATAATATACTAATTTCTTTTGCAGGAAACAGTACTTTCATAAGTCTGCAACTCATTGTGTCTCCTCGCGATGAATTATTTCTCTTTAATTCTTTCTCTCGCATCAACTTCCGTCCGATCGCCGAGACTTTTCCTGAAGAGCCGTGAGCCGAGAAAGACTTCGTTAAAGTTCCCGCGAGGCAAATGAAATAGAATTAATAACGACCTGGTGTCAGAATCTGACGCACCTTATTCAGTAATTTAAGTAATAACTCGGGGTTGCCTATCTTGGATTAAACTTTTCTTAATACCCATAGACGTTCCGTGAATTCTCTTGCCATACGTAAAGAATAAATAAACAGTTACTTCGTTCAAGTAATCCGAGTGGAATTATACGTAATACTATTATAATTATTAATAATCGTATCACTGAGGCCATTGATTCGCAGTAATGAATTTTACTCGACTTTAATGTCGAATTCACTTTTTTTTTTAACTTGACTGATCAATACAAATTATACATTTATATATAAATTTTGGACAATTATTTTTAGCAGTATAATTATTTAACAATAAATTGTATGTCTCGATTATAATTGCCACATATTTTGTTCTAGTATCGATTTAAATAACTTTCTATCATGATAGAACTTGGTAAACAGAGCGGCGCCACAGTTGACTCTTTTACAATGGTGTTTGATGTTTTAAAGGAACAGAAAAAAAAACTATCAGTATGGTGGTTAACGCACGTCGAAGGCAGAACTATACTAAATATAGTTTATACAGCACACTGATGTCTGCTCGGATCAACGGTATTGCTTACGACTCAATTATATTTTAAGCCGCTGCCAAGAGTCCCTTTGAGGCCTGTCGGATGCTTACCATTTGGCATGGACGTGTCTTTGAATATCGTTTGAAATCGTCTCTTTCACCAACGCGAAAGGACTCGGTTGCGTTTGTACCGCGATGAAAAAAAAAAAAAAAAAAAAAAAAAATTTTT
>NW_014332886.1:1168899-1176780 GCF_000341935.2 Cephus cinctus
AAAAAAAAAAAAAAAAAAAAAAAAAATATTTTATGCAAACAGCGAGCCCTTTTTGTCAGTAAAGTAATATCGTCACCAGATTCTTTGAACTTTGTATATTAATAGGCACTCCTACGTATTGCGTATATCAGGATATACGGTCTTAACGAAGTAATACTTTTTCATATGAATGAAACTTGATGTCAACGAATCCAGCAGTATATTAAAACGTCCTATTTCTCTTTTTTACAGGCGCCTGTGAATTTCCAGCGAGTTGGGCAGGCGAATGGTTCTTCTACGATAAACCAGGTCCTGTCACGGTAAACGCATCCGTCTTGAACAAGAGAGTTTGCGTGGACAGGGATGCGGATGCGTACATCGTCCGCGAGACGTAAGTTGCGATTGTTATGATTATCATATTTCTAATAACTGTTCGATCAATCGATAGACAGTCGATGGATCGACTTTTTCGATAAACTGTAAACTTTCGTATAAAGACACGAATGTTTTTTTTTTGTATTATTTCAGTGCGGAAAATTGTTATCGCTGCATGATCATCAACGATCGTCACGAAAATGTTATTCAGTTTCGAGAAGGTGAGTCCATGATTCCATTAATTTTACGTATTCATAGGAATTAATTTGCCAAGCATTTAATCGTAATGCGAAATTAACGAAACGCCCTTTGCATTTCACTCGAATACGTGGGATTTACGTAAAGACCCTTTGTTTCTCGTTAGTGTACTCTCGAAATTGATTCAACTTGGTTAAACTCCAGCAGGAATTCTCTGTGCGGTCTCTGCGCGGTATTTAATAGATAAATGAAAATTCTTCATAGACCCGCCTTGTTTCTCCTAGATCTCCTTATGTGTCTTAATTTTCTTTAGAAAGTACAGATCCTGCGAAATGTAATTTCCTCGTCGTTTCCTTCATCTTTTTCCCGAAAAACTTCACGGACAAAACAAATGTTCAATCATTCCAATATTATCTACTTGTTAAGCAATTGGCTGTTTCAACCAGTTAGCTTGGTCGCCCTATGTTGAAAGCGTGTACCTAAATTCTATTGAAAAAATAAAGCGATGACGAGGTATACTCGTGGAGCACAGCCAACCGATTAACTAGCAAGAATGTTTAGTTGAGGATGAAGCCATAAGAAAAGGAAGAAAGATAATTTGTCTAAATGAGAATAAATAAGCCTTAAAATATACGGTAAAACCTTCTCTCAAACTAGTATAACAATTCGAGACTAAAGTTCCGTTCTAGAAACACACTAATCAAAAGTAATCATACGCATCGATCCTACTCACAATTCCAGTATACACACGGGTAGGTGAAAAAATGTTGTATAGAAAGTATAAAAGTAATCGGCAAATAAAGCTACCAAAGTGGTGTTTAGAATTTACATCCACCTGGATATGCGTAATTGATTATACGGTGTAAGTACATGGATAGTATGTCTGTCCATAGGTTATTCAACCAGGCAATTCTTATCCTAGCGCTAATGCATTATCAACACAGGTGCGCCTTATCGATAGAGACAGTACGTTGATAGAACGTTGTTTGCTCGGCTCAACGACACCCTCGCGATTCGCCACTCCCTCTCAAGTATCAAAGTATAGACGAGGAAGGGTAACGAGAAGGATCACTAGACGTGAAATCTCAGTGTCTCGGGGACGTTTGGGAATAAAGAGTATAACGATTAGCGTTACGGTTCAGCTTTCAATTATGAGATTAACGAAGAGACGAAGGTACAAAGACGAGAGTAGTCTACGCTGGAGAATCGTTAAAGTCCATTCGAAAAGTATCCACGTTATAATAAGGGTCTCTCCAGGGTCCTGGTCCAGCCCTAAAAAGCCCCTCGAGAGGAGAGCATGTCCGTTTTACGACGCGTATCGCAATTTCCCCGGTATTGTTACGCATCCGTGCTTATGGACAATAGTTTTCGAGGAGCAGCCTATCCCGTCCTGCCACAGCAAAATGGAACATTGGCTCATCTCTCGCTCGATGATTTGAGGTTGACGGGCATGGCGTAACTAAAACTGACGTCTATTGTATCGGACCGCATCCTGGGCATTTGCGTTATTCGCTCGAGCTATGTAATACGCCATATGGTGGATTGCTAACGTTTTGGTGGATTATTGAGAGAGAGAGAGAGAGAGAGAGAGAGAGAGAGAGAGAGAAAAAGGACTGAGAAAATGGGGAGAGACACTGAGGGAAGCTGCTGTTCAGCTTTGGCTCTTGGCTAATAGTTGCTCCTTCTGTAAACCGAGATTATTAATATTTCTAATACTAATGCTAACGTATAGGTGCGTGTAGGAAGATACTTTTTTTTATGGCATATTGTCACGTCTCAAAGATATGTTGTAAATTTTATTAATTCTTTTGTGATTTCCAACAGAATGAGATGAACCCTGTACGCATCGAGATCACTATATACTTGTCGGATCGTTTTTTAAAACAGTCGTCGGATGGTATATAAATTACTTTATTGAATCATGGAACGTATAGATTACGGTCGTTCTCACTGGCTGGAATGCTCTAAATTATGAAAATTATTATTAATAGAATTCCAAGCGATAAGAGCATTAAAAAAGATTAACGCGTATCAAAATAGTATGAGTCGAGTTCACGTGATCTTCGCTGTGCGATCGCTTTCAATTTGAAATTTAGCAGCCTCGAGAACGAAGATTATTTTTTTCTTGTGAAGTATCTCGATGGCAGTCTTTGCTACAAATCTGTGTAAAAGATTTACATTGTTTTTAATTGCTCAGTGGTTCTTCTTTTCTTAAATTTCCATGTCACTTGAAATATTTGATGTAATTTTTAATTTTAAATCGTGTATCTTTATTAATAGGATGCTTTTTTAAATGGTAATATTAAAAGTTCTCTTTAGTCAGCGATTACGATTAATTATTATTTTAATCAAATTCCTCAATTAAACACGAATATACTATTATGGCATTATGGCAAAGCAGATTTTATTGAAAGTTCCGTTTAATTTGGTATACGATATCTTAACTCACGTTTAACTCGTGTTTATGGAAATGTACGTGCGGTTGTCTTTTATGTCGATTAAGCAGTTTTCTCGATCTTGAACTACAGATCGTTTACAGGCCTCTTAAATTTGTTTTGCAGGCAATTTGGATAAAATTTACTAACCTCTTGACTCTCTCTTGCAACCCTTCAGAATCGGTCTTAGCGGTCCAGACAATTTACTAGCACGTAAATCCGATAAGGGTTACTGGACCGGCGAAGAAGGGAGAATTTCAAATTGCACCCTAACCCCTAAACCAAGTACGAATTGAAGGGTTGAAAACGAGCGCGAAGTTAGTCCCGGGCAGTTACAGCATCTCTATTGCTGAATTATTTCCATCAGGATTTTAGCTACGTAATTCCAAGCTAATTTAGAGCATTCGATAAAAGCTTCTATCTATAGCAAAATACATGTATAAAAAGTTCATTTTTAATTGTCAAACGTAAATTTATTCCACACGTAAAAAAAAAAAAAAAAGTAACAATCGTCTTTAACGAATACGTGCTTTCACTGAATACGTAACAATGTTCTCTTTCGTATCGATAGCAAAAAAATCTTCACAACCTCAGTTCAAAAGTTCTTCTCTTCTTAACAAAAATCTAATCTACCCACGAATTCCTAGAAATCCCAAGATTATTATGGTAAGTCATAAATGTCATTTTCCAGATGAGCGAATTCTTAGAGCGTATCCCATAGCAGTGTCACGAACGACTGTACATGTATACACTGAGTAAAGGACTGAAAAAACAGTTATCACGAAGAGCGTCAACTCTCCACACTTCTCGCACGTCTATTCTCTTGAGATCCTCGACGAATTTCGTGCTCCAAGTGTTTCCAGTCACAAGTCTGACCACGAATCAGCTTAACGTTCCTACGACACGAACCTACGCTCTATGCAAGCACGTTGATAACATTCTTGATAGTAATCAGTGGCTTCGCATTCCTCTGCTCTTCTTCAGCCCAACAATACCCGCTCATTTGCCGGCTGCCTAGACGTTACGCACAATTTTGGAATATGCAAAGTCCACTGTGCCGCGAGCAGCCGCTCACTATAAACTCCACAGTGCGCAGTATAGCTTAGTGATATTAATATAATGGGTCGTGCCGGGGAACGGTAGCCGCCATTACACAAGTAATCCAAACGTAAACATTCTGCATACCTCCACCCATCTACTTCCTCGTATCTACTGTTTACCCACGACTTTGACCAAACTGGCTACGAGCGAGTTAAACTCGAGCGCGTATTTTTAAAAGGTCGCGACGCACGTCGGATGCAGGGATTTGCATAATAGCCGATCGTTCGTGAAGTATTCGTTAAGTATAGATCCCTTACTGGCGCTGGAGTTCTCTACCGTTCGTTCATTTTTCTAACTGTATATTTCCATAGCCTAGTCGTAACGGCTTTTGGAAGTCGTTAACGATTGGGACTATTTTGTTTTCCGGATATATTTAGGAGATCCATGAGAAACGCTGGATTTTTCTTTATTTTTAAATGGCTTCATGTACTTAGCGTACGTACAGTGGCGATTTAATTTTACGAAGGTAACATACAATTTCACGGGTTTTAATAGAGCTTAAAAGATATCCCGTTATAATTAATGATCTTATTCGATATCCTATAAAACGGGAAATGCACAACTGTTAAGAAGCAACGGTCATTCCTAAGGATTCCCAAATACACAGTTGCGTTAGACTACTACCTATTATATGTATATGCTAAAGGTGTATTACTGTTTAAAGCTTTCTTAATCACGCACAGCTTACACATCGTTAACGGAACGCAATACGTCATTCTAGCCTTTCGAATTATCGCACGCGTTATCATTTTTCGACAGCTATAGATCATTTGAAAAAAAAACGGGCAGCAGATGACTCGTTTATTCTTTCACACACATCTATCCATTCATTATGCTCGATGAAGCTGACGAATCTCCACGCCGATGTGGATGATATTAAACCAAGAAAATACGACGAGTCATCGAAGATTATTGGTGTGTAGTTGTGGAATGGAGTCTAACCAACGTTGGCCAGACGGTAGACAGTAGACGATAGACGATAGACGATTCCATGGCGGTGTAGAGCTATACGGTGGCTGGTTATACTGCCTTTGGATTCGTGCATTCGAGCGTGACTGGTGCAGTATTACCAATCTATATGTAGATATATCAGTTCGTACAGGCTATAGAGACTGAAAAGAATCGCGTCTGCTGTAGTTGGTAGTAGGTATCTGAAATTGCGCGCCAATTTTGACTTCTGTATAACGGCATGATGCGATAATAATACGTTTTGGAAATACGTATGCTGTGCACGTTACAATTGTTAAATTTTGCGGATAATCGGTTGCAGCATCAGCCTTGGAAATGGGTCATGTATATTACGTCGTATGGTATAGTTTGGTGGTCGATAATGAATATTCAGTATTATTTAGCGAATGCGCTAGCGAATCTCAATAGCTTCGCTTTTTATGATTTTACAGAATACAACTTTAATTATGTCGTCCACGGCGGATTTCCTTTATGGCGTAAATTCGAATCCTTGGAGAATTACCGCGTTTAAAGGGATCGAATACCTTTCGACCATTCTGACTTTGCCCTCCGGGTTTTCGTTGCGACGGTTTAATCGACGGACTAATGAACACTTACTGTTTTACCCTAACGACGTTCTCCAAATTCCTACCGTACTACTAATCCAAGGAAGTATGCATATGCCAGTGTTGATACATGCATGTTGATATTCGATTATATTTAGATGACAGGTACTACAAGGAGAAAATTTCATAATTATACTGGAGCATGGCAGGGCCATGATAATTTAAACAAGTTTCTAGGGACAATGACAATAATTCCAATAAGATCGACGAAGTAAACTAATGAAACTTACATCAAAATTGTAATTTTTCTCAAAATTATTGTCGCCGCTACTCGATTTTGTTTTTCTTCAGATACTAACTGTTGCTCCAGTGATAATTTGTATGAGTTTAATTATTTTTCAACTAGGCAAGATAATCAAGTACATTTAATTCTATTTTTCTATTATATTATCATTACAAAAATAATCGAATGCAAATATCGCAACTTTATATAATTTACGAATAAAAGCTGTCAGCTGTGAATGATACGTATACTGATAATACAATAAGAAAATTTATCAACTAAATAACATCCCCGCTTGCATTTTGTTCCTTTCCATTGACTCTTTAATCTAACCCCTCGTAATACTCTATAGTACAAAGAAATTAATATAATTACTCGAGTCGCCGAAAGAAACGCACAGTAACGTTTCACCGTAGATGAAAACTCAGCGGGTGCTTCTCTTTTTCGTCGAATCACTAAGTGACGTAATAAACAGAATTAATAACAGTAATAATCCAAACCGATAAGCCTCCCCTGTAAATGATATCTATCGAAAAGAAGAAAAAACGTCCTGCCTTCAATAACCAAACGAGATACGATGCTATTCGGATTAAAACACACATCCGTTATACCTGTCTGATTCATTTTTCACATTCATCGGCGAACAAACTATATAGAATTTCCAAATAATCGAGCATGTACACAAAATTCACACGAGTGTCCGGCATGCCAAGCAGTTGATCATTCATCACCCTTTTTCTTATCTCCTAGTTAATTCGAATACACAACCCTAAATTCATCTTCAGCGAATCCCGTGCTGCCGCAAAAACTGAATTACTCGTTGGTGTCGTGTCGATACGGCTTTTCCTCCTGTTCTCTAGCACCCTCGAGTCCTGCACGTATCTATCTACCTATCTCACTGATCCCTCGCGTTCCATTTCACTCTCCTTCTGCGCCTTTTATCTCCCCTTGAATCTTCCGCCAAAGGGTGCTCGCTATAGCTGCCATTCGCTAGGTGCTACTTGTTACTCACCGTTATTCTCTCGCTTCCACACTGGCTATTCGACTTAGACTAAATTTCGACTGACTGGTCACTGATTGCCTTATCTGGTCAGTGTATGATTAACGAGCGGTACGGGTCCTCCGCGATTCCTCACCGGAGACCAAGGACACCACGTGACTCTTATTGACTCTTTGACAATAAAAAATTCTATAAAATAACCCGCCAATTCAATCTGATCACGATTTATCCCAGCTTGGCAATCTACTGTGATTAGTTACTGTAAGCGGATTGTGTACGGCACAAGGTTTATATAGATAAAGCTATGCGGATTAATGCTACTGATTTCGTTGGTTTCCGAGGAGATGAAAATAAATTATGTACACGCATTCATCAAAATTATCATGACCGATCGACGCTCTTGCTGCTACTGGATAGAGACTATCGTTGCATTATATGCATTGCTACGTGCTCACCTGGAAATAGATATGTAATACCATTGATAATTACGGACTGATAAGCAATGATTATAATCACTGAGGATTCGAAAGGCGTGTTCGTTATAGTGTCGCGTCATAATTAGTATGGTCCCTCCCATCCATGCTTCCGGAGGATATTTCTAATTGGACCTAACCCAATGACTGGCACGACATACGTGCCAAATAATCCTGAGGAATATATTAATCAAGCGATACCCCATCGAATTTCAATGAGACTGTGCTCTGCATCTCTTTGACTATAATGACTGGAGCACAGTGGTTACCACTTAAGTATACCTCGAATTCGCACGACTATAATAAAACACAATTATTCACTCGTTCAACTTTAAATCTTCCCAATGGAAGTCTCTCGTCTATGTAAATGACCTGACGAATCTTGAAAGATCCGTGAGACGAATAATTCATAAAAAGACCCTCAAAAACTGGAGCACTGCTCAATTTTTTACCTCATTTCCAAATGCGAGGACTGACGGCTAATGCAGGTAGGATAAGAGAGGATTTCGACGTGACAACTAGG
>NW_014332886.1:1177099-1180609 GCF_000341935.2 Cephus cinctus
GGGGTAAAGAGCGACAGTAGAGCGAACATGCTGGAGCAAAACCATGGCTGAAACGGTAGCTGATTGCGTGGCTCACTAGATACCTGGATAGGTGACTGACTTATCTAGACGCATTGAGGGGGAAACACTCGTGGAAACGGAGTCAGGATCTTGTGAGTAAACGTGTATCGTACTTGCGTATAATTGGTACGCGGGCACGTAAGACAGGTATAGGGTCATTCCATGTCAAATCGACCAATGGTTGGAATCGATCTCTCTCGATTTGAATGAATTTTTGTCAGAAGTTTTCTTTTATCGTCAAAGGAAATATCAACGGAAAACAAAATTTTTGATATTTTTCGACAGTTATACGAAATTAAAATTTCACCATTTTTCGAATTTTTCAAGTTTGTTTTTTAAATATCTCGAAAACTATTATAGTTACAAAAATGGGCTCGAGTTTGTTTTAAAGGGGATATTCGGGGCTATGAAAAAAAAAGTGGGATAGTAGAGTAGAAGAGAATTATTTTTTAAATTTCATTATGCAGGTTATTCCCACTTTTTTGTCCTCGCATAAGCACTCCTGATTGTCGTCCTGTAAGTTTGGACCGAAATTTTTCATTCGCGATACTGAAAATCTCGTTAATCACATTATCAGGTTTTATTCGTTTCAGGTTTTATTTAGGAGTTGCCATTCGATATTTCGTAACACAATCACAGACCGAGCTTTGGAATTGCTCATTGTCGAGGTTATATGGTACGCATGCACGCAGATTCTTTCTATTCTCGAGATATAAATGGTTTTCGTACTATTGTTAGCGTCATAACAGTATTAGAATCCATTAGTGCAGAATGGGCGCAAATTTCACCACAATGTGCGTGCCGTAGAATGATACAAAAAATTGAGTTTTTTATTCGATGTCTCAGATATTGAGTTCAATCTATGTTTGGTAGTACGATGCAAAAAATCAAAGCAATATTTTCTATGCAATATATATACAGGGTGTTCGTTATGAAACGCACTGTAGTAGTAACATCATTGCATTCCTTGTCAAATTCCAAAGAATACGTGTGTTTTCATTTTTTATTTCATATATCAAAATTTCGAGATAATCAAGGTCGAAGTTGCAGTAATGCGACCAATCAGAACGCGTTTAAACGGAGCGTAGATGACGTCGCGAGTCAGCCCACAAGGCCTGCTTACACTAGGCCGATAACACTAATAGTATCGTCGTTGTGTCCCTGCTTATCTGCATGTAATTGAGTAAGATACAAGAGACGATACTCTTAGTGTTATTGGCCTAGTGTAAGCAGGCCTTGCGGGCTGGCTCTGGACGTCTTCTACGTTTCGTTTAAACGCGTTCTGATTGGTCGCATTACTGCAACTTCGACCTTGATTATCTCGAAATTTTGATATATGAAATAAAAAATGAAAAGACGATACTCTTAGTGTTATTGGCCTAGTGTAAGCAGGCCTTGCGGGCTGGCTCTGGACGTCTTCTACGTTTCGTTTAAACGCGTTCTGATTGGTCGCATTACTGCAATTTCGACCTTGATTATCTCGAAATTTTTATATATGAAATAAAAAATGAAAATACACGTATTCATTAGAATTTGAAAAGGAATGTAACGCTGTTACTACAGTGCGTTTCATAATGCACACCCTGTATACACACAAACACACCGTTTCGTTTCTGCATCGCATTGTGTGTCCCTTCTGGATACCTATAACCAGAAACTAGCATCGTCGATGCTTTGAATTTGTATAAACACACCAAAATACTTCATCGAATCGACCCTCGTCTTGGCGGTAGGAAAATTTATGGACCGATATATTCGCTTTACTTCCTTTGACGTGGACGTATCGACTCGTACCTCGACCCTAAGGGAACCAGTGGATCCGTCAATTCGACAAGTCTTGAACATTTTACACGCAAGGACGCATGTCCATCCCCTACGGAAATTTCGATTTTACTTTGTCTCACATTGTTCCAACACTTTTTATCTCTGATGTCAATAATACGAATTCTTGTACTTTTAAAAAAAATTAGATTCATTCGGTTATTTAATGAATTTTAACTGATTTACTTCTAATTTACTTAATTGTATTTGGAGAAATCAACATTTTTGTATTTAGTATTGACAATTGGATATTCATTATTAATCTGTATTATATGTATAACGTGTTACATCAACGCGAATGCGTCATTGCATTATTCACATCGATATGTTACATAACCACTTGATTGATGTCTAAATCGACGGAATATCGATACTGGCATTACGTCATCTATTCCTATCGACTATAATGAAAAGCAATGTTATTCGATAATACGAAAGTCAGTTCCTAACAATTACGATACACAGAACTTCCATATATGACTCGTATGACTCGCATGTCATGGATAAAAATTATTTTCAAAAATTAATGTTTGACAATCCTTTTGCATCTAGTATGCATATACACACACGCACAATTTATGCGTCATTCATATACATCGAAACGGTGTCGTATCAGTAGATAAAATGCAAACAGCTAGAATCGGGTAGGTCATAAAGTTGTACGTTAATGCATATTATTCATAGTTATCCAAGAATAGAGGGCGCGTAATGTATAATATCTTATTTATCTAAAACTAAGTACTCTTGGAATTACCTGCCTTGTAACGCGATAGCAGTTCACAATACGCGTACACATTCGCTCCATTAATTACTAGCTTCGTGTATTATGTAATAACATGCACGATGCAGGTTATCATACGCAAGAGTCGTATGTATGTTTATATCGTATAAATATTCATTTTTACCTAAAGTACAGAAAACGAACGCTTATGGTTATACGTAGGCAATTCTTATTTATTCTAACACATATATCTATATATATACGTATAAGACTTTAAGGTGGAAGCATACTGGGGTATACACGTTTCGAAGTGGCTAGCAAATATTTAAGCAACACTAGGCAGTGATACCTATTGGATATTAGAAACAATATTGATCCAGATATCGCGCAGTGCGTATCGCGTATAGTAACGCTATTATCCATAGACGAGCCGTGAACGTATATGTACGTAACACTCTCGGATAAGTAATTTCGGAACTTTTTTGTTATTAGGAGACGGGATAAAATCCGATCGTAAAGATCAATAGAATAGTTCATCCCGTGGCCGCGTACCTCGTTGACGGCGCCACTAAAAAACTGGTAATTCACACAAGGAATGAAATAAATCTTCCATGACGCGACAAACGTTTAACAAACTATTCGTGATACGCGAGGGCAAGTTCAGTTCGACCGTCAACGTCAAAGTGGACGGAGTCACGAGAGTCTGGGTAATTTTGCGAGGTAGCGTGCGATAGCTTATCAGCAACGGAAATACTTGAAGCGCCGCATCGGGCGATACCGGAAATAGCATTTCGTGTCCGACAATTAAAGTCACAAGTGACAAAGACGTGCGGCGATATTCCTCTACGTTATCTGCACTGTTCTTGTTGGATGGTTTTGGGACGGTGGGTGGAGGGGGGGGGGGGGGG